>NC_036165.2:370000-670000 GCF_900002375.2 Plasmodium berghei ANKA
TTTTAAATTGTAGTCTTTAAGATGAGGCTTAAACTTTGCCCATGAACACGCAAACATATAAATACTCATTTGTACATATTTATTCATATGCATTATGTACATTGGCTATATGTACATAAATCTAAACAATTAAATTTTGAATTGCTCATATAATAAACAAATTAATTTAAAATATAATAATAATAATACATTCGAAATAGCTGTAAAAACATGCACAAGTCATGTCTAGCCATTATATATATCCGCAAAAATAGCATAAAAAAAATGCACACAATATATATGGAATTTTTTTATATAAATAATAAAATATTTTGGCTAGGATATCAATGGTATGACGGAAAAATAAAAAGCAAATGGCATAACCAAAAACATGTGCAATTTAAAAATTATAAATGCATAAATATATATGCATGAACAATAAAATCAAGACAATTGAAACGGAAAAAAAAATATTAGTAAGTTGTGTATGTACATAGTAATGCAAATTTGTTCATTTACATATTCATAGATTTATATATCTTCATCTCATATCGTATAATTATTATCTACGCATTTGAAATGAGTTTCAATAGCTTATAATAAAAGGCTCCCTATTCAATATATATGTAATAGGAATAATAAAAAAAAAAAATACAAATTGTTCATAATATAAATTTTTATGAGTATACAAAAAAATAATATAAAATAATAAAGATAGCGATATTGCATGTGTGGGAAATGATTAGCATATCTGGGTATGTGAATTTACATAAAATAAAAGTGTGCAAATATTATGAGCAAAATAAAGAATTTTTAATTTTGTAAAAATTACTCGATATGCCTCTAATCATTTCTTTTTATATTACCTTCTTTATGAAATCGGTTTCAAAAATAATAAATAAAAATTATATTACATTATCTATCGAAGTGTTTAAGAAAAACACTTAATCAGTTAGTCTATTATTCGGGGCCATCATTGGCATTAAAATGTATGTACACATACCTTACCCGGCCAAATTAACTTTGTTTGGATATAATTGATCAAAATGATCTAATGTCATGTCTATATATTGCATTACTTCGCCTAGTTTATGTTTCCGTATTTCAGATGGTATTAATATTTTCCTTTCTTCGACAGTATAATGTAATAATTCTTCTTTTGTAAAATTAAAGCAGTTTGTAATATATGGTAAAGTATAGTTTGTTTTATCCGAATTAATATTAGTATTAAAAACTTTAAAATTTCGAATATCATCAAAATAATTATGTAATAATGCACTACATAATTTTATTCTTTTCTTTGGATTAAATTGTAATAACTTATCTAATAAATCTATACTTTCTTTTGAAGAATTGTTACTTATTAATTTTTTTAATGTAATTGGTTTTATATTTGGAAATTTTACATTTTTATATATACTTCTAAATGAAAGAAAATCTTCATCATTTGGGGTTCCTAATATTTTGATAATTTCCACTAATTGATCAGATGCGCAATCGCCGAGAAATAAGGGTTTTCCCAATATCAATTCCCCCATTACACATCCTAAAAAATCGATAAAATAAAAAAAATACCAAATAGCATAAATGTATAGAAAATACAAAATATAGTATCAAACAGATAAACGAAATAATAGTGCATCTAACTCATACATAAAAATATGTTATGATTTATTTCGAATTTGTTAACGGACATACCTATCGACCATGTATCAATGGCGTGGCTATAATAGTTTGATCCGAATAATAATTCGGGTGCTCTATAATATCTTGAACATACATAACTTAAATATTTATAATTTTCTTTTAATTTTGTAGATGTGTTAAAATCACATAATTTTATATATTTATATACAATACTGTTCATATATATTTTATCCAAATTGTTTTCATTATAAATATTATCCAATTCATCATTATTGAAATTCGTTATTTCGTTTTTTTCTTTTACATTTTCACAACTATCTATACATTTTTTATCCACATCTGATAAAGGTAATAATGTTTCTTTTTTTTCATTATTAAATGTATTTGTTTGATTCATTTTAAGAGAAATTACTAAATCAGTTTTACTTCTCTTTAAAGCCTTTTTAAAATTATCTTTATTAGAATTATCCATATAATCAAAATGCTCATTATCACTATTTTTGAATGTATATGTATTACTAAAACTCATTGATCGTTTTTCCCTAGCATGTTTAATATTTGAATTATTTTTTTTTTCACTTAACATCGATATAGGGGTGCTGCAACAATTATAATAACCATTTTCTTTGTTTACTTTTTTTATATCATTATTTTCATTAATACTATTAAACTTTGAAGTATAATTTTTGTGATATTTTTCAATATCTTCATTTAATAGTGCATTAGAATTATTTACTACATATTCATTATTATTACAATCGTTATTTACTATCGAATTTTTTATATTCACATTACTATTATTTTCATCCAAACTTTTGTTCATATTTCTTTTATTCATAATACATTTAAACTTAACCGAATTGTGAATACACACTACACATTTTTTATTTTGGGTTTTTTCATTTTCATGACTATTATCAGTATTATTATTTGGTTTGTTTAAAAAAATTAAAATATTTTGCGGTTTTATATCCCTGTGTGTAATACAAAGGCTGTGCAAATATAATGTTGCTCGAATTAACTGGTACAA
Source organism: Plasmodium berghei ANKA (assembly GCF_900002375.2). Classification (NCBI taxonomy): domain Eukaryota; phylum Apicomplexa; class Aconoidasida; order Haemosporida; family Plasmodiidae; genus Plasmodium; species Plasmodium berghei. The sequence goes on from NC_036165.2 coordinate 372,657, forward strand.
ATATATTTTAACTTGATTTTCATTAAAAAAACATTTTTTAATATAATCACTTAAATTATGGCAGGAACATATATTATTAATATTTTCTTGTAACATATTTATGTTAAAATTGTTTATTATATTCCCATAAGTATTTAAGCAATCGTTTTCACTTTTAACATTATTATTATTTGAGGAATTTATTTCTTTTTCGGTATTATTATAGCTATTTACATCAATATTTTTTTCATTGCATTTATTTTCTGACTTGTTCAGATTTTTTGTCATTTCATTATAATTGGGGTCATGTACATTCATGCAATTTTCATTACATTTGTTCATTTGTAATTTTTCGAGGTTTTCCTTATTTTCTGATTCATTAATTGAGTTTATATTATTGTTATTAACACATTTTGCGTTTTCCTCCGAAGCAATAAAATTTGTACAATCATTCTTTAATTTCACATCATTATCTTTGTCATTTTTAATATATTTCGAATTATTTATATTTTTATAAGTTTTATTAACATGTTCAGAATTTTTTATAGTTATATAATAAAGTGAAGTAGCTAAATCAGTGTTACCATATTCCATAACCATATGCACATATATTCCACCATTAGGGCATAATGTATAAAAAGCATGCTTTAGTTTTACAATATTTGGATGTTTTAATTTTTTCATAATTTCAATTTCTTTAAAATATTTTGCACTTTTTTGATATGTTTGTTTTAGTGCTACTACATTGCCATTTTCAAGGCAGTCAGCTTTGTACACTACACCATATACTCCATTTCCAATTATATGAGAAATTTTATATGTTAAATTTTTGTTATTATTTTTTAAATTTTCATCGTCAAAATATATATTTATATAGTCATTTAATATGTCATTTTCCTTGTATATTTTTATTAAATCCATTTTTTGTACATATACGATATGTCTGTGTGAGGAAAAGAGAGTGTGATTATATAGTTGTGAGTTTAAAAATAAAATAAATGATGATAATGATAAAAAAAACAAAACAAAATAAAACAAAGGGCGTAATAATAAAGCAGTTATATTATGAAAAAAAAAATTAAATACAATAAAAAATAACAATTTTTGGACAGTAAAAAATATGAACATACATATATATATATAAAATGAAAAAGATGATGGGGAAAATAATTAAACAATCTATATAACTATTATGTTTTTATTACATTTTAAACAAATGGAAAAGTGTAATAAATGTTCATTATAATTAACTAACAAATAAGCGCAAGCATGTCACAACGTTGTATATATATATATATATATATAACATTTTGTAATACATATTAATTCATAATAAATAAAAACACTTATTATAACTTCAGGAGTTTAATGTATATACTTATTACAAAGTTTAGTGATAAAAATTATATGAAAAAAAATATAGTTAAAAAGGAGAATAATTAAACAAAATTACAAGATGAATTTAAAAATAGAATAACAAACATTCAACTGTAGTATTCTATGCCATATCAAATCTTGTGTATATTTTTTTATCCCCCTTTATTTTATCTCTTTTCGCTATATTTTTACTTTTTTTGTTTTTTTAAACATAAATTAAAAAAGTCGGCATCGTTTAATATTTAAAATACGCTATTTTGACCTAGGTTTCTGTTTATAATTTTCATTCATAAAAATATTACACAGACAATATATTATATATGTATTAAGTGTATACATTATTTCCATAATAGTTTTTGTATTATTATTATTATTATTATTTAATTTTTCCCATTTTCATCTTTTTCCAATATGTTTCTTTTTTTCTTTTATTATCATTATTTTTTTTATTTGCAAATGCAATTATTATTCAAAAAGAAAAAATTACAAAAAAATGCATAAATAAAAATACAAAAAAATCATAATGCATAAAGTAATACTCCAATTATTTAATACCATGATGCTTGGATATAACTATTTATGTGTACTATGTTTATGTATATATAACGGTTATATGCATACAAAATGCAATCACACATTTATTCTTAAGCTTCATAAAAATATATATATTTCATAAAAAAAAAAAATTTTTAATCATTTGTAGAAAAATTTATTCGTATATTTATAAAATAATTTTTTATTTTTGGTGATAAAAATTTTAAAAAGTTGTAATAAAAGAGAAAAAAAAAATGAATGAAAAAATAAAGAAAAACTTCTTATTCTAACCAAATATAAATTAAATAATTAAAAATTCATAAAAAAAAGTAAATTTATTAACTAGTATAGAAAAATGTGACAAAAATTAATATAGCACAAATAATTTTGTATATACAACTAAACAATATATAGCGTTGTATATATTTTGTGAAAAAGATATTTTATTAAAATTAAGAAAGCAAAAGAAAAAAGATAAATATATTTTTTTTCTCCATAAATATATTTTAAATGCTTAATATACTTTTTCCAAGGCACTATAAAACACGAAATCGAGAAAAATAATATAAAAGTTATGTTTACACATTTATATAAATACGCATGTATATATTATGTATTGTGTTTTTGTTAACTAAAACAATAATTCTATATGTATTGCACAATTAAAACTTTATAGGGATAAACATTAAGTTATTTTATATATAGTTAACATATAATAAAAATAAATATATTCATATATAGTAAATATTTACATACTTCTCTATATATATAAATATAGACATATGTATATGTTGCATGCATCATATATGAATCAGTCTAAATTTTGAATATCAAAAAACGATACACTTTATTTGAATTTTATGGAAATATAAACTAGTTATTAAATTACGATAATTAAAAAAATAATAATAAAAAAAGGAAATATATATTTTTTTATTTAGCTAGCTTTTTGGCCATATATTTTGTTCAGAAAATAGCTTTACGATAAATTATCGTATGAACGTTCAGAAAATATTTATCATACATATGAACTTATGTATATTTATACCAAATAAAAATTAATACGGTGTATACTTTAATATTCATTTTTCTTATATAAAAGCAAGTTGGCTTTCCTTTCATGGATATAAAATCGAACAAATTTAAAATGGTTTGAAAAAATGAAAATCCTAAATAACGAACTTGTCCTTTCACAAGTGTCTATATGCACCCACACAATAAAACAAAAATAGGAAAATAAACTATTTCATAATTACACAAAAAAATATTGACATTATGATAACTACTAAAGTGCATATGCCTATCTTTTTTTATATATCGAAATAAATGAAAAAGAAACATACATATGTATATATAGTTATGGCTGTTTATGTGACAATAATAAAAAACAAAAATATATACTCTTTGTTTTTCAATGCCACATATATTATCTACAATTTCAAAATTAATAATTCACATTAGTGTAGAAATATTTTAGAAAACGATAAAAAGTCTTTTGATTATTTTTTTTTTTTAAATTAAAAAAATGCACGAAATAAACTATAATATATTTGCTCTCTTGAACAAATTTAATATATAAATAAAAAATATAATTAAAAATTAAGAAACAAAAAATGAAGGTAAGGTGATAAATTAAAATTTTTATAGTTCATGAAAAAAGTATTATTAAGACTATGACACAGAAATTAAAAAAAAAAAAATTAAATAAGGTCTTATGCAAAAAAAATGAAAACAAATTGGATATTATAGCTAAAATTAAAATATAAAAATTTAATAATGTAAAAGAACATTCTTTTACATTTAAATAACTAAAAATCTCCAAATGGTATTTCATTTTTTTTTATCTTTTTTTTAATGAAAAATTATTAGTAGAATTTTCATGACTTGACACTTTTCCAATACCAACAAAATGCTTCAATACTTCCAAATGATAATTCCATTCAAAAAAGAAAACAATTTTAGAAAAAAATTGCATATCATAAAATTATGTGTAGCGTCATTATTATCGCTATTATTATTTCATTTTTTAACAATTTAACGATATCGATATTTTAAAATATGAAAAATAATGATATCTTTTATACTTCCTTCCATACAATTGTTATTGTCAATTCTGTTTTAATTCGTAAAATGTTTTTGCTAAATACTTTCCTCTGTCTTTAGCAAACATTGCAAATGTGAGTTGCTCCTAAGAAGTTAAATGCAATATAAAAAATATGATGAATATTATAAAACAAGGAAAAGTAATCAAATTAATGTCCATATACATGTATATATTCAAAATGTGAAAACTAAATAAATATTTTATTTTCCATTAAACTAATTCCTAACCCTTAATATTTCTTTGCTTGAAACATGTAATGTTTTTATATTTTTGGTAAACTTCTTTTTCATAATTCCACTTAATAAAAAGAACACTACCAATGTGGCATTTATCAAAATATATGAGTTTTCCCCTATGTATAAAAAAAAATTAAATAATAATAGAGTAATGATAAATAAAATATGAATAAATGTTAATAATTTCAAAATAATGAACGTTAATTTTATATATTTCACTTTGAATAAATAATAATCATCATATAACTTTTTTCATATGAGCTAACTATATTATACTTACAACTATTGAGAACTGATCCTGTGTTTATGACATAATTTTTGTAGAAGTTACTATTAGAGATATCCAAATAGCTGTAAATAAAATAAATAATATATATAACAAAATAAATGAAAAAAAAATAAAATATTTTTATATTCATGTAAAACAATTATAGTAAACTCATCAAATACATTTAGTCATTATTTGTTATACTTGACAATAATATTCTTGTAATAATTGTGGACAGAAAGTTGAGTAAAGAGGAAAAAAAGGAATAGGGTTAATACAATAAATTGTATTATTGTGTGCTTTATTCCTAGAAAAATAATAAACAAATAAATAATGAATTAGCTAGCCAAATATGCTAAAAATTATGAACAAGTTAGGCAAATTTGAAAAACTGATTTAAGTGTATGTGAAATTTGATAAAATTACTTTCTCTTTTTAAGGTTGATTTGTGAGCACTTCTTTCCCCATCTGTCTTAAGAATATCCAAAATTTTGTTAATAATACAATCACAATCACTAATTAAGCAATATAAATCTTTTTCCAATTTTTTAAAAAATAATTTTTTTATTTCATAAATAATATCATTAATTCTGTTTACAATACATAGATTATCATTGCTCTGTGAATTTTCAAATAAATATCTTCCATTTCTTGCACCATATATATAAATAGGTAATAGATCAATATTAGAACGAATATTAATTTTACTAGCCAAACATTGGGTAGTTTGACATAATAATTTTATTCTGTCTTGTTCATATTTTATTTCATCAATTTTTGAGAAAATAAAAAGTATTTTTTCCATATGTTTTTCATATATTTCTTTAATAATTAAAAGTAAACGATTACTTAATGATTTTCCTGATGAATCAAAAAATACTAAAATAATGTCGACGTAATCAGATAGATCATATATAATACTATTAATATCATAATCGACTTTATTCATTATATCTTTTAAACCTGGTGTGTCAATAAAATCGATATTTTTTATTTCTGGATTTTTGCATACATACATTTTTGTACATAAATTATTTTTAAAATTTCGATTTCTGCTTGATATTTGTTTTAAAAAATCAAATGTTTTTATTGTAATATCACCATTAAATTCAGATATATAATTTCCACTTGTTATAAGTGTAAAATGATTTGTTTCAAATTCATAACCTGTCTTTTGAATATTTTCTTGTAAAAACCAATTTATAAATGTACTTTTTCCTGATGACGAATTACCTATAATTAATACTCGCACTTTTTTTGATATAGTTTTATTAACATTTAAAAATAATCCTTTAGCCACATTTTTTATATTTAATTTATCAAAACCTTTATTATTCATAACAATATTCCCATTGTATAATTCTTTTATTTCACTTATAATGTCATCATAAATGTTCAATCTTTCATTCATATTATCACATATTTTTCTATCAAAATTTTCTTTTGGGTCATTAAAATTATCCTTATTATTACCAATTTCTGAATGGTCAGAATATTCTGTTAATTTCTCATTTCGACACATAGGATCTTTACTCTTATAGTGCTCTGAGTTTATAGTAGTTTCACTTGGCATGCTCTGCATTTTAACACTCACAATGATTGTACAACTGTAAATATAATTATAAATATGTAACAAGTACAAGTGGAACAGCTATTTAATAATTTTATATATTGTCTATATATATGTGTGTAAATACTAAATTATTAGCAAATATTTATATATATATATATATCCGGATATAAAAAAAATATAAATATACAAATAACACGAGTAGATTCAATTTCAATGTAAATATATACTAGTGTAATATGCAATAATCTGTATATATGAAAATAATTGCATATATATTGTTTTACTTTATAATATTTTATAAAAGCTTATATCACTTAAGCAACAAAATTTATCTGTAACATATTCATATTTGTACAGCCAAACATTTGTGAATTACCTCATGAAATAAACGTATAAATAATATAAAAATTGTAATAAAATAATTAAAATTAAATATATAATGAAGAAAAAATTGAGTAATACATTATGTATTTTTTTTATAAATATCATGATTAACTATTTTTTTTGTTACAAAGGAAGCTATAATAGAAAATAATGAAATGTATATTATTAAAAAAAATAAAAATTAATAAAACCAATTTGGGAAATACAATGTTATATAATCGCGAAAACAGGGGGAAAGGGGGTAAAAATGCAAATGGAAAGAAAAATAAGAAATAAAGGAAATGAGAAATGGAAATAAAACAATTAAAAAGACGAAAAAGAGGGATAAATATAAAAAAATGGGAGAAAGTAATAATAATAAAAAAATAATAATAAAATTAATGTTATTGAAAATACAAAATAAAAATGAAATTAAAAAGAATAGTAATGAGACAATTGTGTATACTCAGATATTGAATATTTACACATTTTTCTTAAAAAAAATTCAATTTTTAATAAAATAAAAATATATAGAGAAAAATATATTGAATAATTAATGTATTACTAAAGGATACATATTTGCAACCTTATTCTTTTGTAAAAATATATAATTATAATATGCATATATGAATAATATTATTGTTTTATGCAAATACCACCAACTTTTATCATTTTAACATATAATTATGTCTAAGACATGAATAAAAATTATTAAGTTTATATATGTGTGTAAAAAAATATTTACAATTTTCCTTCGTTTTCCAAATAACTCAAGTTTCAAAATTAAGATTTTGTTACGTGCGTACAAACTCGCTATTTTTGCCTAATACAAGTTACAATTTTGAAAAAAATCAAATACAAAATAGAAAATAAAAATATACAAAATGAAAATACAAAATATACAAAATGATTGCATACCTTTTGAATGGGAAACGAATGCAAATTCTGCTTCGATTATTTGTAACATTTTCATGACTTCTTAAATATATAACTTTTATTTTTTTTGTACATTTATTGCAATGTCATATTTAGAAAAGCTCTTTAATTCAGTGTGCAAAGTTTAAAATTGTTTATAACACTATTCTTCAAATTATACAACACATATATTTCTCTTAATTTAGTATATACTTTTTCATAAAATATAAAAAAAAAAAATTGCAAGTAAAAGATATATATTGTGTGTATATGTACATGAATGGGATTAATAATTTAGTTATTTATTTCAATACAAAGCATAAAATGTAAAAATTTTAAGTACAAATATAATGTGCATATATATAATATGCTTATAGATTTCTCTTAAAAATAAAACTTTTTTTTTAAGTTATAAAAATACAACCAAATAAAAAATTATATATTCTTAGTATTTATAGAAAAAAAAAACAATATCTTAAGGTTTATTTAGGAGCAAATAAATTATATATATATTTGATTAATATCATTCAAGCCCTATTTAATATTTAACAATTTTAACATTCATTAAATGACATAGTTAATTGTTGTTTATTTATAAGGGAAAAAAAAATAAAAAATAAATAAGCATATGATTGTACCCCTTATAACCCTAAGAATAGTTTATTATATAAAATTAATATTGTGTTTATCAACTTTTTATAATTTTTTTAATTCTCTAATTTTTTAAATATGTATATAAAATGTTGCACACATACAACCTTTGATATAAACAGAGGAAGAACACCTTTAAGTTAAAAAAAAAATGTTGTAAAATTTGGCATTTTAAGTTCGACATTTTAAACTTGTGATTTTTAAAATGCTTTATCTCCATTTTAATTAAAGCCCAAAAAATGAACGACAAAGTAACCAGTTTACTACATAACATTGTAGAAAATATTATGATTTTATTAGTTTGTTAAATTTTAGTTTTTATATTATTTTTTACATTTAAAAATATAAACATTTTGTTAATCTTATGTAGGAAAAATAAAATTTATAGTAGTATAACAACATTTTCGTGTGTTTCTTTTTATAAGCAAATTTTCAATAATCCATATATAATAAAATTAATTATGGAACATATAGTTATTCCCATTTTTTTGTTATTTATTTAAAATTCTCATATTTTTTATTTAAAAATTGTTTGAACAGAAAGTAGTAACCATCAAATTCAGCAAGTGTGTGTTACCAAATACGATTTTTACAATTTTACAAAAAGAAAAAAAAAATTATAAATATGTTTATTTATATTACTGTATATTCTTCAAAATATTTTATAATATCTTTGTCGTTAAGTTGTGTAATATTTTATTATATTATTTTTTTTTCTATAATAAAATAAAATTTTCAAAAAAAAAAATTAGATTAGCATTATGATTTCCTTAGAATATGTGAAAAGAGAGCAACGGGAAAGATATTATAACCATATGTTCCGAAAAAAAAAATAATATATATATATTATTTTTGTTATTTTTTTTCATATTTATTTATAAATATATATTATTTTTGTTATTTTTTTCACTAAAATATAAACTTTAAAACGTTTAGAAAGTGCAACGTAAATTGTTTAAGGATATGTTATAAGATATTATATCAAATAAGATGAAAAATAAGTGTAAATGAAATACCTATAAATATAAAATAAAAATGACAAATATCACATATAGAATTAAAGGTAGTTTTATTTATAATGATGAATTGAAAGTTATTTGTATGAAAATTGTTATTTTATCAAAAAACTTGTATAAATATCGAAAAATATATATAAAATATGCTAAAAATGTGGAATTAGAACAATCAAAAAAAGATATAATAAATATAAATATAGACAAATCTCGAAAAACTTTTAACAATAAAAATAACAAAGATATTTCAAACTTAAGTTTTTATAATTTGATTAGGCAATATGATGAATTGATTAACAATTTAGTAAATTTATATAATAATCATATTGATATATATATTGAATTTTTATATATACTTATAATAAATAGTAACCTTTTTAATTATTTTCTTTATATTTGCACATTTTATAGTGGAAATGAATATGATTCATTCCTTTCCCTTATTCACAAACATTTTATAATATTAATTAAATATTATTACTATTCTAACTATTATATTTATTATAATTATTTATACACAAAATTTAAGGATATATATGATGTTCCTCTCCCTGGTCCATCGTCTGATAGCCCTAAAAAAGGTAAAAAAGCAAAAAAATAAAAAAAAAAAGCAAAAAATAAAAAAATAAAACAAACTAATAACGAACAACTTCGCTATAGGAACGCACAACGCAACTGGATCGGCCTCAGACGGGGATTTCTTTTACGAAAACTCAAATGAAAGTGATGAAAAATTAAATTATGAAAAAAAATGCAATGATACTATCGATTTATATATGAGTTTGAGTTCAGAAAATAGTTTTTCAAATATAAAAAACAATGATCCTAAAAAAATTGATATTAAGATATGCCCCAATCCCATAAAAAATAAAGACATAGATAAACATTATTTATTTAAAATAAATAAAAAATATTTCAACAAAAAAAAATATTTTAAATTAAAAAAAATGATGTTAATGTTTGAAAAATTAACTAGCGAACATTTATATATATTGTTGTATTTTTCTTTATCTATTTTACCTACTATTTTTCACACATATCTAACCCTAAAATTTTCAAAAAACAATAAACATGTTCAAATTAATTCATATTTGATATATATATTAAGACAGATAAAATGTGAAATAACAAATACATTAAAATTAAAAACAAAAAAAAAATATTTTAACAAATTTACAAACTCAAACGATAATTTATTATATACTTTTAAAAGTGAAAATGACCACAAAAAAATTATTTCCGATTTTGTTAAATATCCCATTAATAATACAAACAAATTTAAATCAAATATTCAAAATAATCATGAAAAATATTCAGATTGTTTTTTGAAGGAAAAGAAGAAATCGAATAAAATTCTGTGGAGTTGTATAAATAACATTAATGTCAATACTCAAATTGAACAAATTAATAAATTCACAAAAAATGAAAAATGTGAAAATTATATTTCTAGAATAAAAAATAAAATGAAAATGTTACATACCTTCGAACATCAGGCAGATCTGATGATTCTACAAAATGGAAATAAAGAACAAAGTAAACAAAATGGAAATAAAGAACAAAGTAAACAAAATGGAAATAAAGAACAAAGTAAACAAAATGGAAATAAAGAACAAAGTAAACAAAATGGAAATAAAGAACAAAGTAAACAAAATGGAAATAAAGAACAAAGTAAAATAGTAAATGGGACAGATATTGAAAATGGAGAAAAAGATAAATCTATGATAATGTTAGAACAGTTATTAAAAGATAATATGAAAATAAATTATATATATAAGCATATAAAAAAAAAAAAATATATATATAATTATAAAGGATTTGAAAATATTATTAAAAGCGTAAGTATAATAATACAATATAATATATATTCTTTTTTTATTAACCAAATTGGAATATCAAATTGTGTTGGAAAAAACAATTCGATAATAAGTAATTATAACATTTATTGTGAAAATAAAAATAATAATTATAATAATTGTCATATTTCACAAATGGGTTATGAAATTTATGAAAATAACAACTATATTATTGTGCCTGAGGTAAAAAAAGACAATGCTTTAATACATAATGAATATATAAAAAAAAAAATTAAAAAAAATAAAATATATACATACAAAATGCTAAACAATAAAATCGAAGCATTGATAAATACTAAAGAATTTATGGAAAATATAAAAAAAGAAAAACAAAATAAAAAAAAAGGAAATAAATATGAAAAAGATAAAAAAAATAAATTAGACTTTTTTTATATAGGAGCAGAAAATAATAACGATTGTAAAATAATAAATAATCAAAATAATATATATGATGATATATCTAAATATTTTAAAAAAAAAACAAATACAGATATTTTGGAATCAGATATAGATTCATATAAAAATAGTAGTTCTAGTGAAAATTTAATTTTTTATGACAATTCAAAAGAATATTTTTATAAAAATAAATTAAACATAGATTATTTTACTTATTTTATTACAACCTCATTTTATATATTTATACATTTTCATAATGTTTATTTTTCTTCGACTTTTTTTAACATATTTATTACATTTTCTATTAAATTAGCTTATAAATATACACACAAATCACATAACACAAATTATATTTCTCCTTTTCTTCCCCTCTGGATTGAATTTGGTAATTCACAAACCAACCACTAAATATCCACTAATTAATCACTAACTAATCACTAACTAATCACTTTACTTCATAGGAAAACAACCCAAGAAAACCAAACTTAACAATAAAAGATTTTATAGAAATATAAAGAAAGATGAAGTGATATTGGAAAATGTTCCCCTCGTTAAAATTCCAATGAATAGATTTTTACAAAAATATCAAAATATAAAAAAAAAATGGCATAAATTTGGATATTGGAAAAATGATGATTATTTTACAAATAAAAAATCGTTATCAAACACATTCGAAATAATTGTAAATACATTTTTAGATTTATGTATATCCCTATGTAGTATAGACTTTAAATGTATAAATATCAAACATAATTTTTTAAATAAAAAATATATTTTAAATAATATATATTACTACAATAAAATTATTAGCAAAGGTTATGATGAAATAGAGTTGTATAATCATGATTTGCAAAATTATAACAATTTATTAAATGGATATCTTTTATATTTTTCTGAATTAAAAAAAAGTGAATTATTTAAAAATACATTTATTAATAATAAACAAATTCGAAAGAAAACAAATGAAAATGTCAGTAAAGAAAAATTAAACAATTGTAAATTAAAAGAAAGTGACAAACTATATCAAATACCTTATTTAGAAAGATATCATATTAATATGGATAAAGAAAATAAAACAATTAAAAAATTTATAGAAAAAGAATTTGTTTATGATCAAACATATAACGATAATGAACAAGATATATATTCTAGCAATTGTGATGTTTCATTAAGTAATTATAGTGACAAAAGCTTACTTTTTTTAAAAAAGTGTAAAAATAAAATAAATAAAAGAATATATATCGATGAAAATAATATTATAAATTTATTAATGAATATTGGATGTTTATTTATGAATAATATTAAATATAATTCTCGATTTGTTTTTAAAATTTTAGACAAAATGAAAAAAAATATGGAAATTTCAAAAAATAAAGATAAATTCTTTAACTATATGCAAACCGTTTTTTTTTCTGTTTATAATAATAACAATGTTGAAAAAAAAAAAAAAAAAAAAAATTCACCATTTTTAAACATATATAATCAATACCTTTTATCGTTTTTTTTTTTTTTTAAAATACATTATATATTTTTTTTAATTAAGCTTAAATCCGAAAAAGAACTTTATATACGTGCATATTGGCTTCTATATGCTGTATATAATATTACTCAAGAATTTTAAACGAAAAAATGTCACTATTTTTGCATAGCATTATATATTCTTTTTTTTTTTTAATATCTGTTAACTTTTTATTTAACCCCGTTTAATTCGAATATTTTTCACCGCACTTTCAACATATTTCACTTCAATTTTTTTCATTTTTTTTCATCTATTTTTATTGGCACTTTCCATTCTGTGGCAAATGTCACGCCTTGAAAATAATTTAAAAAATGACGAAATAAAAACGAACGAACAGAATAAAAACCATGTACATAAAAATGCCGGGAAAAATAACGTATAGTAAAATAGAAAAGGGTTTTATGTATGTCATTTCATAAATGTGAATATATGATATAGTTCGGGAAAATAAAAATATGGTGTATTTGATTGTTTGGTTCATATTTTCACTTATTTTTTTGGAGCATAAAATAAAATGCAAAAATAGATTTAGTGTGTATACATACATAAATTCTATATCTAATATAAAACATGAAAATAGAAAAAAAATAAAATTAAAAAATAATGAAAGTAATCGAAATATCTATTTAAATCCGAATTCTGAAAATTGTGATAATAACAAAGGATATGAAATAAAAAATTTCAAACCAGAAAATATAAAAGTTAATAAAAATTTAAATATAAATATTTTTAAAAATAAACAAAATGATTCAAATATATATAATGAGGGAATGTGTATATATAATATATTGAAAAATATTGAAATTAAAGATGTTAAAAAGGTTCCATCATATGATCCAGAACTAACAAATATAAAAATTGAAAATAATACAAATAAACTAATTAATGAAAATGATAAAAATAATAAATATTTAGAAAATTCATTAATATATAGTGATCGAAATTACAATATACCAAATGTTTTAAATTATTATCCTGACGATATGTTCATTTTTAATTTTGATGGTGTTATAAATATGAATAAACAAGAAAAACTTATTGTTGGATTTATAACATTTATCAAAATTTTTAAATGCCAATTTTTATTTAATAATAAACAAATTTCAAATCTCCCTTTATATAAATTTATGACAATTGATAAACCATATCTTTTTAATGATTCTGTTAAAAAAAATAAGACAAATTTTAATGAAGAAAATGACTTATTTATATTATTGAAACTTATTCCTAAATTTTTTTATACACGTTTATTATATATTTTTAAATATATAAAACGAAATGAAGATATAGTAATTGCTATTAAATATATATACGATAATATAAATGATATATGTACAAAATATAACTATGATATTAATCAACTTATTCACATTAGTAAGTTATCAAATACTATTGATAATAAAATTCAAAAATTTATGAAAAATAAATCAAATTATAGAAATCCACAAACTAAAGAATACACACAATCAAATGAAGGAAAAGATGATGAATATTTGGCATATCAAATTGCTAAAGACCTCACAAAAAATACATTTAACCCAAATAAAATTGTAAAATATAAAAGAATAGAAAATCTTAGTAATATTTTTCCAAGTTTTAGAGTTGAATTTGAAAACTTTTATATAAACAATAAATATTTAGAATTATATAAAAAATATAACATAAAATATGAGCAAATTTCTATTGAATTTAATAAAATAAGAAATTTATTAATTAATAATGAAAATAAAGCATATATAAATTTATTAAAATATAAATATCCAATTAATAATTTAAATGAACAAGATAAAAAATATCATGAAACTTGGAATATAACTACTATAGATATAATAAATAATAATATTAATGTATATAATAAACCTATTTATATTATTTCGACTATTGAAAATGATGATTTCATAAAATATACATTAAAACAATTTGGAGTTAACATAAAAGATGAACATAATAATAACTTGTTACGTATATATGGAAAAAATAATCTAAATGAAAATGAAAAACAAAATGATAGTAGCTTAATGTTATTGAAAAAATTGGGAAACTATATTAAACCGACATATACGCAAAATTATTATATTCAAAACAATGAAAATGACAATAAAGAAGAATTAATTGATTATATTTATGATCCATATAATATAGACATTAACTATTATAAATATTTTCAAAAAACTGGAAAAAAAAATTATTATTTAAATAAAAATTCAGACTATAATAATATTCTTAAAAATAAATGTGACTTAGTTTATAAAATAATAAAAAAATATCATACTAATAATATGATACACATAATTGATGATAAATATGAGGATTTAAATGCGTTAAACAATGACAACAGATTTAATAAAAAAGTTAAATTATATTTTTGTGAATGGGGATACAATACTTATAACGATAAATTAAAGTCTATTCTTAATGACAAAATAAAAACATTTTCCGAAACCTTTAAACTCATTTTTTTATGTTGCACATATCAAAACTCACCACGAAGAAAACATACCCATGGGAAGGGAATTCCCCTTGATTTTTATTCAAAATTTATGCACAAATATTGTTTAAAAAATAATTTAATAACAGAACATCCTATCGAAGACTTGTAGAGGGATAACCCATCCTTTGCACACACACATATATATGTTTATTTTTTTTTTTTTTTTTATTTGTTTACGTCATTTTAATATAATTTTGTCAATACACTCATAATAATAAACGCAGTAAATGATAGGGATGTAAAGCTTCAAATAAAATTAACACCTCGTATATACTGCGTTTACAACATTTGATTGAATATCAACTTTATAAAAAATGAATATGTACATGACTCATTGTGGTAATTATAAAACATTGCAATTATTTTTTCGTTATAAAAAGAAACCTCAATAGGGTTGAGAGAAGTTACACAAATATTTATGCGATGTATGTTATTTATCTGGCTGTCAAAGATAAAATAAAAAAATGTACAGGAAATAAAAAATGTACAGAAAATAATAGCGAATAGCGATAAATTGCGAAAATGACCAAACCAATTTACACTATTGGCTAGCTAAACTTTTTTTTTTCTGAACAAATTTTTATAGTGAGTTGATATATTTCTGAGCGTGCATATGATGTTTCTTATTCAAGTCAAAAGCATCCACTAAAAATTCATCTAATTGATACAAATGTAAATTTAAATCCCCAGCTGATTGAGCAGCATAAACATCTCGGCCTGAATAATTAACCTCAGATATTTCTATATTCCATGATTTGTCATCATTTTTTAATTGCTTAATAGCTGCTTCAATACGCTTTGAAACATAAAACCATGGACCCATATTCATATGCTCTTCTTGTACCCATATAACATCTCTTAAATTAGGATAATTTTTTAAGTCGTTCATAAAACTTTTAAATGGAAATGGTGATAATTGCTCAATTCTGGCTATAGCAATATTTTGTATATTATTTGTATCTCTATAATTTAATAAATCATAATAAACTTGTCCTGAACATAAAATAATTCTTTTTATTTCATTTTTTGGTTTTAATTTATGTTCAAATTCTTCTGCCAAATATGGTAAAAATTCAGTTGAGGTTAAAAAATTATTTATATTATCAAACGCCATTCTCATTTTTAACATTTTTTTGGGAGTTATAACAATAAGTGGTTTACGAAATGATCGATGCATTTGTCTTCTTAATGCATGAAATAAATTTGAAGGTTTTGTGCAATTTATAACTTGCATATTATGTTGTTGTATAATTTTTTTATCTTTATCGACTGAATATGTAGCTATATCTTCCCTATCATCACATAATTGCAAAAACCGTTCAATACGAGCAGATGAATGCTCAGGTCCTTGCCCATCATAACCATGAGGTAACAACATAACAACTCCAGATTGTTTATTCCATTTTGTTTCTCCAGATGCAATATAATTATCTATCATAACTTGAGCACCATTTGCAAAATCACCAAACTGTGCTTCCCAAACAACTAGTGCGTCTGGATGTTCATAACTATATCCAATTTCATATCCTAAACAAGCGTATTCTGACAATAATGAATTATTAACTTCTATTGTATGTGGTGTTTTTAACGAATCAAATATGTTATATTCTTCATAAGTAATTTGATCATGTAATACTGCATGCCTGTGCGAAAAGGTTCCTCTTTGTGAATCCTGACCAGATATACGAGCATGAAATCCATCAGAAAGTAATGTTGCATATGCTAATAATTCTGCCATTCCAAAATCTATATTATTTCCTGTTTCTAAACTTGCTATACGGGTTTTAAATAATTTTGTAATTATTGGATGAGGATTGAAATTTTCTTTTATAGTAAATATTTTTTTTCCTAAATTTATTAAAACATCTTTTTCAACTCCAGTTTTTCTAGATGGTGAAAATTTTTGTGGGTTAACCATATGTTCCCATTGGGGAAGATATTTTTTATCCATTATTTTTGGTTCAAAATTTTTTGATTGTTCATATACTTGTTCATAATAATCATATATTTTTTTTTTATTTTCTTCAAACTCTTTTAATGTTATTACATTTTCATCTATTAATTTTTTACTATAAATATCAAGAACAGATTTATGTCTGGCTATTATATCATATAATAATGGGTTTGTAAATTTAGGCATATCTAATTCATTATGTCCAAACTTTCTATATCCTACTAAATCGATTATTGTATCAATATTAAATTTATTTCTTATATCTAATGCTAATCCAAATACGTATGTTACTGCTTCTGGATCATCTGCATTTACATGTATAATTGGAATATCTATACATTTTCCTATATCTGTACAATATTTTCCTGATCTTGCATCTACTGGATATGTTGTGAATCCAATTTGATTATTTACGACTATATGTATAGTTCCACCAACACTATAACTTGGTAATTTAGACATTTGAAATGTTTCATATGCAATTCCTTGCCCAGCTATAGATGCATCACCATGTATAATTATAGGTAACACTTTTTTTTTTTCTTTATCATTACAATAGTATTGTTGAGCTCTGGCCTGTCCCATTAAAATGGGATCAACAGATTCTAAATGTGAAGAATTATCAACTATACCCAAATGTATATATCTATTACTTTCTTCGTCATAATGATCAATTTCAACACCTAAATGATATTTTACATCACCAGTATTACCCCATACATTATCACTAAATCCAGTTTTTCCTCGAAATTCAGACATCATTTGCTCTAAAGGTTTATGCAATACATTAAATAATACATTTAATCTACCTCTATGGGACATACCCATCAATACACTATCAATATTTAATTTACATGCTCTTTTAACTAATTCTTTCATACCTGTTATTAATGTTTCACATCCATCCACACCAAATCTTTTGGTCGTAGCAAACTTTGCAGCCATGTAATTTTCAAATATAAATGCACGTGCAGTAAATTCTAAAATTTCTTTTTTTTCTTTATTACTAAAATTATATGTTTTATCACTTTCTATTCTTTTTATTATATAATTTACAATATTTTCATCAGTTATATGCATATATTCAAATCCGATTGTTTGACAATATGTTTCTTCTAATTTATTTATTAAACATTCAAGTGTGCATGTTTTTTTTCCATAACTAGAAAATCCTGTAATTGATGGCAAATCAAATGAAAATTCTTTTTTTAAATCTTCTTCACTGAAACCAAAATTTTTATAAGTCATTTTTTTTTCATTATTATTTCCATTATTAATACTTGTATATGGTACTATATTTGGTAAGGGCAATGGATTTGTTTGTGCATATAAATGACCATTTTTTTGGTACCATCTGATTAGCTGTACTATTCTAGCTATATCATATATATTTCCTGTTTTCCCTTTTTCTATCATTTCTTCATTTACATATGTAATTCTAAGATTATTATGCTTTTCACCATATTCTCTATCACGATTTTTGTATATTACCCTACTATTTTCATCTATTAAACTATTATTTGGCATTCCATTGCATATATTCGTGAAATATCGGTCCCATGATTTGTCTAGTGTATTTCTGAGCAAGTCAGATAAAAAATGGTAATAGAAGAAAATATATGTACAAATCATAAAAAATATTAAAAAATATGAACAATTTAGGTTAATAATGCAAAAAAAAGTATATTCCTCATTAACACGTACATAATTTTTTTTTTTAAATTACCGATCACTTTTCCATAGTCGATAAACACTTTCCAAGTATGAAGCCATACTTGGGTTAAATTCCTCATTGTATAATACACTACTTGTATGTATGTATTTCTTTATATTATTTCCATTCTTTCTACTTGTTTGCATTAAGTTGTTTTGATATAATATTTTTTTCATCTTTAGCCTTTTTTAAAACGTGCAATCTATAACTCAATCTCACCAAATATATGCACAAAAATAAATATATTATGTATGAGCATACGCACACACATACGCTTTCAAACAAATAGTTTAATAAGGCTAAAATATAAAATACATAATTGGGTCAATAACTATTTTATCGTTAAATACTACAAAACATATATTTGCATGTTATTGTATACTTTTTTTCATATGTTGGTAAATGTGAAAAAAAAAAGGGAAAAATATATTATATATAAAATAGTGCAAAATAAAACGAATGTTAATAATTATGTAAGTAATTATGCAATTGTGTATTACTTTTTTCCCACTATTTTATGGGAGAAAATTATTTCATATGTTTATTATTTAGTATAATTACTAACCAAATAGAAAAACAATCGCGTATATATATAAATATAATTGTATAACTAAACGGGGTATATTACATAAAAAAAAAAAATTAGAATTTTTTGTTTTTCGTATAATAATTATGGAAGCAAATTGATATAAAAAAAATAATAAAAATAACTAAACAAATGAACAAATAACGAAAACATAAGCTTGTTTTTTTGTGATTACGTGGCGTGCTATTTATGAATATACGCGTCATCCTTTTTTTCAATTTTATATTTTGTAACAGAATATTTAAAAGGTATAGTATAAAAAAATATAGTATATTATAGTAACAAAAAAAAAAAAAATATATATATATATATATGCACGTATATATGTTCAATCCATATTTGTATGTATATATATACCCACAAATAAAAGTGATAGCTCGTCATGGGATTATACTTGTCTTATCTTTTTTTTCAAATGTTAAATATTTCCCCAAAGTTTAAAACAAATGTATAAAAGATATATGCCTATCAGCCACGTGCTATTTATAAATAATAATATAGATAAATAATTTATACACACAAAATATATATATATGTATACAAGTGTGTGGTTCATTTATAAAAAATGATTATTGACAGCAAACTAGCTATTTTATAATATAATCATAGCGCATATGGTTATATATCCTTTTTTTTTTCTTAATGTTAGGGTAATAATTTAAAAATATTTTACTTAAAAAAAAGAAATGTAAATATATTTTGATTCAATTATAACAATATTTAATAAATTAAGTTTCGTATTTTGTTTCCCACTTTATCAGTCTACGTTATCTCCATCCCAAAAAAATATTTTTTTCCATTTTGTTAATAACATCATCTTTAAAAATAAATGAAAAACCGTAGAAAAATGAAATAATCGTATAGTGTTATAATGTGGAATTAATTTCAATTTTTTGCAGCGAACTGAGGCAGATTGTAACTGAGAACATCTAACACATTGGGGATATAATCTTTGTTTTGTATCATATAATTTAAATAATTTTAAAAAAAATAAAAGAATTTTTTTTTTTTTGTAATATTCAATTATATCTTTAACAACTTGTATTGGTGGTTGATGATCCCCAATGAATTTATCATAACAAACTGCTCCACATGTATGACATCCAGTTTCTTTACAATAATTGCGCAATATATCTATTTCTTTTTTTGTAGCATATGTCATATCTTTTTCAATGCTCTTTCTTGGATTTGAATAAACTCCTGGCATTTTCACATCGCTTGGTGAAAATTTGTTATAACTAAAAAAAAAAAAAAAAATAATGAAATAAAAAAAAAAAAAATAAAAAAATAATGAAATAAAAAAAAACGAAGCATACAGATGTGTATGGAAAAATTCGGCAAAGAACTCACCTTCCATTAAACAGCTTGAAGAAGAGGTTTGTTAAAACAAAGTAGCGTAAATAGTTAAAGGTAAATAAACTTAATTTATTAAATTTTGTTATGACAAGTTTTTTTGCACACTGATACATAATTTCGTAACTATTTTTCAAATATTTATTTACAAAATAATCGCCATTATTATATAATATAGTTTTAATTAATTGGGCTTCATATTTATTAAATAATAGTCTTAATAATAATAATTGTATAACTTCGCTTAACACATTAATGTAATAATTCACTAAATTTAACTGAAAAAACCCAATTATTCTTGAAACGTACTTCGTTCCACTAATATACAAAATACGTGATTGTGTTTTTTGAGAAATAATATTAAAATAGTGAAATAAACAAAAGGATGTGAATAATTGTAGAAGGTACATGGCTACAAATGAATAAAAGAAATAACGAATAGAATGAATAAAAGAAATAACGAATAGAATGAATAAAAGAAATAACGAATAGAATGGATAAAAGAAATAACGAATAGAATGAATAAAAGAATTGAGTATAATATGACTTACTTATAAATCGAAAAAGGAGGGTTTTAAAAAAATTAAAAAAATTAAAAAAAATACTATGCCGATTATATGTCTTATTCATTAACATCATTCCATTAAAAAAAATATCACATTTGTCTTCAATTATATTTTTAATATATTTAAGTGATGATATATCGAATTTATATTTTGCTTTTACTAAAATATACTTCTTAATTATTTTTGGATATTGGTGGATAAAGTGTAAAATTTTTGATTTATTTAATTTTGAATAATTAACATTTTCGAAAGCTTTACAACTTTTATATATTAAATTAACTTCATTTGTATAAAAGCAATCATGACATAATCTTTTCCTTATATTTTTTCCATTATTAAATAATACATTTAATGGGACATTATAATGTTCATTATTCTTAAATCTTGATTTTACAAAAAATAAATTTACAAAAAATAATAAAAGAAAAAATATGATCGAGGTTACAATTCTCATTTTAACAAAACAAATGACATACAATTTTAGTGTCCATGTGTGTATTCTTTTTGTATTTAATTATCCTATACTTTCTTTATTTTGACGAATTATTTCAACTCAAACTAATGGTAAATCAAAGTAATATCAAATAAAAGTAATATCAAATAAAAGTAATGACAAATAAAAGTAAGACAAATAAAAGTAATGACAAATAAAAGCATTTCATTTATTTATCCGATTTTTTTTTTCAAAATTTATTTTCTCTTTGCGTTATGTCTATTTTATGAGTGCATAAAAGATAGAAAATTAATTAAACATCAAAACAATTAAAAATAATATTAAATCCAAATTTCGAGTATGCCAAGGAGCAAAGAAAAAATTATTCCTTAATTATGAAGCATGTAAAGTATGCAAAATATGATTATACAAAATTTTAAATCACGAATAATGAAATGAAATTAAAAAGTGAATAACGAACTATAGGTTTTATAAAAAAAAATATATATAAATAAAAAAAGGAGAAAAATACTAAAATGTGTTAGACAAAATTTATTTACACCCAATGAATATGCATAATATTTTTAGTGTATTTGGAAAATAAAAAAGAAAATATATAACTTTTTTTACTAAATGGGAATAATTTTTATTTTTAAGTCAGGGCTTACAGTATATATATTTTTAAAGGGTCTATGTAAATAGCCCAAATAAATAATCAATATATAATTAAAATGGAAATTATCAAACTTACCATATAATAAATATGTTTAGAAAAAAATTAACACTTAAAATAATTGCTATTTCTTCAAATAAAAAAAACATATATATATATATATATATATTATTATTTGTTTTATTAGCTTAGTTAAAATAATGTTTTAACCATTTAATTTCAAATATACACATGTAAATAGTTTTTTTAATAAAATAAAATTATGGAATAACTCATTGAATATATATAACAAATAAAGGAATTAAAAAAAAAAAAAAAAAAAAAATTAAATATAATTAGTAATTTAAGTATACATAAAAAAAAAGAAAGTATAATCACAGAAATACTTTTAATATATCCCCAATTTGTTTTGTTCGGTCGATTTTATTCTGGTTGTTTTTATTAGTTAAAATATGGGGTAAGCAACCAACACAAAAAAAATTGAGAAAGTGAAAAAACAAAGATCATCAAATTTATTCTTTTAATATTATATTTATTTGATAAATTTGAATTATCATGAACATATAAATGAATAGATTTAAATAATTGAATCATTTGAATGGATACTGTGATGTAATAATAAAGTTGTGTTAATCTGTACATAGCATTGCTATTTAAAAATAAAATTAAACTATATGGACTGAATTGAAAAGAGGAATTATTATTTAAATTTTTGAAAACTTGTGAATTATGTCTTTTGTCAAACTCGCGATTCTTCAAATTATCATCAATACTCCCAAAAGCTGATGTATACATAAAATATAAAAAATAATAAAAAATTTTTGTAATTATTAATGCACACATTATAACAAACTTATAAGAAATAAACGATAAAATATGTAAAAATGGCAAATTAATATCTCTGCACATTAATAAAAATAAAAATTTTACTATAGTTGTTTCAAAAAATAATAATATAAATATATAAGATGAAGCATTAAATAAATTATCAGGATTAAATATAAAATTATTTTTTTGAGCAGTTACAGTTAATGTATATAATAAAATATAAGTGATAATAGACATTAAAGGAATGTATAGATCTGCTTGAAATATACCAATGTTATTATTATAATTAATATAATTTAAGTTATTATTCATTTTATTATCTATTTCAGTATTTTCTTTTTTATCATTATAAAAAATATTTCCATTATTTTTATTATTTTCAAATTGTATATTATTTATATTGCTGTTCATATTTATATTATCACTGTTAGGATTATATGTATTGTAATTTCCGTTAAAAATAAAAGATGAATTATAATTTTTATTTTGCATATTTGTTTCCATTTTTTTTTTTAAATGAGTATACACATAATATGTTCGAGATTCAAATAATGCTTTCTGTATATATATATAAGGAATAATTATAAATAATATTTTGCTAAGTACATATGAATGTGTGACATTAAAATAATCTCGTAGTATTGATAATTTATTTCTGATAAAACTTGAATTATTTATTTCAATTTTTTTTTCTAATTCATTCATAACCATATTTGTAACTCCCCTTTTTACCAAATTATTTAATTCACTATTTGTTTCTGTATTTTTTGCTAACGTTTCAAAAATATTATGAACAATTCCTTTATCATTCCCACTATTGTTTGTATTATTATTTTCTTGCCCCATAATTTCCATACCTTTACTTAAAAATAAATTTGCTTTTTTTAAAAAACTGTTACCTATATTATTGTTTGTTTGGAAACCATTTGTTGTATTATTGTTTAACATATTTCCATTTATCACATCGTTAAATTGATGCATATTATTATTAACAAATTTTAATCGATCATTCACAAAATCATTATTTTCTTTGACACTCATTTCGGGATTCACCAATTTGTTATTAACCATGTTCATTGCATTTGGCACGTTTGGAACGTTTGTGAAATTCTGAACATATCCAACATTTCGATTATTGGAAAAACCATGCATAGTTTTTACATCGTTAACATGGCTAGCCATAGTGACATTTTTATTATGGCTGTATATTGGATAGTTATCAATTTCCATTATATTATTTTTATTTTCAAAACTTTTATCACTATAATTATTAGGCCTATTTATTACATTACCATCTTTGTTATTTAAAATATTTATACCACTCGAATTTGTATCATTGTTAAACATATAATTTTGTTTTTTTCCTAAAATGGGGTGAGTATTGACGTAATTCGAAGAAATCACCTGACTGTTCATATTATTATTAACATTGTTAAGGCTATTATTGCTATAATTATCATTTGGATTTATATTGTAGTTATTTATAAAGCTGGTAGCATTATCTTGCACATTCTGATTATTATTTCCAATGTTATAATTATTAATATCATTATTCATATAATTTATATGAGATATATTACCAGGGTTTAATTTATTATTTCTTTGATATATTTGATTATTTTTGTTATAATCTTTATTATTCATTTGGTTATACTCTCTTAAATGAGTAGCATTGTTTCCTTTTCTTCGATCATGAATATTAAATTCTCCATAAGTTTGATTCCGATTCATTATTTATTAACATACATATGAAAAAAATTAAATTATATAAATGTTATATTAAGGATAGAATTTTATTCCTACATTTGTATTTCCACACTTGCATAGTAAATATTCATATATATATAGAAATATTTGCTTATGTAAAAATACAGTATCATTTAGTTATATAGTATATGGATTTTTTTTTTATTTATATTGCATAATGTATTTAAGTATTTGCCAATCTTTGAAATTCTAATATGAAAAATTAATAAAGTAAAATATCAGTGTTAGCGAAACATATATTATTATTAATATATAAAATATATATTTTTTAACACTATAATATTTTTAAAAAATAATGAAATAAATTGGCAAACGTTTATATATATAAATTATATGCGTGATTATGCATATATAAATATTATATACACGCTATTTATAATTAATAATATATGCATAACTGAATATTTAAATGAAAAAAATTATGCAAAATAAATTAAGTGAAAAACAATAAATAAATAAATAAAATAAAATGGTAAACAAAAGCGAATAAAATAAAATGAAAATACCATTAAACTACCATTGAATATAAATACTATATGGCATGTAAAAGTCACAAAATATAAAAATTTGTAAATTGGATATTTTGTAAATCTGCTATTTAACCCCCTATAAAGGGGAAGAATGCCAATATATATATTGATAAAAGTTTTAAATACGTATATAATGCAGTTATGCGCGCAATATATATAATCACAATACCTCGTATATGCATGTTCAACACTCAATGTATTGAGCATATGCGCATCACACCAAATGGGGAAACAGTTGTCTAACTTTGTTTTGATATATTCACGTATATATATATATGTACATGCATGTCATATTCATATATGATTGAGAATTTTCAATAAGCATAAAAAATTAAGTATTGAAATATGTTTTGTGTTTGTAATACCTTTTGTTCTTTTATTATATTCTTATATATAACAATATATTTTTAAAAAAGTTAAAATGTTTTATATTACAATAATATGAGATTTAAAACGGCATTAAAAAAAAATAAAATCATACTAAATTAGCTCATATTTCAAAATATAATCCAATATTAAGGCAATTATAAATAAAAAACAAAATAACACATAAAATATCATTTAAACAATAACATATGATATGGAAATGCACAAATGTGTAAAAAATTAATTATGGGTTGGGGTATAATATGAAGTGTTTGTTTGGTCGTTGTGCATGCATGTTTTACACTGTTCATTTTTTTTTATTATGAATAAAAAATATTATAGTATTAAAAAGCTAGCCAACTATAATTTTTTCCATGTTTATTTTGCTTTTTTCAGCAAAATTGTATATGCAATTTTTATTATCATGCGCTGATAAAATACTATCTCGCTTTTCTTCTACAAACAAATCATCATATTCGTTTTTATTGCATAATTCTAGTAGCTTAAACCCGTCTCTCATAGCGAGAAAATGCCTAAAAAACGCACACGCATAATGAACAATTTTGAAAAAATATTAACATTCATACATTATTGCATGAAATTTTGAAAAAATATTAACATGGTCATAACATCATGTAAAAATAACTGTACCTCCAACAGACATAAGATCGAAGTGTGTCAGTGTTCCTCATATAATAATCTTCATGGCTCTCCAAAATGTATAACGTTTTATCCTTTAATGAACCCAATGAAAAGGTAAAGGGGAAAACATGTACTTTCTTGGTAGGCTCAACAAATTTATCTTGAGTATTTAAATAGTCGGATAAATATTTATATTTATCTGTTTGATTATTTGCTTGTAGTTCTGAACTGTTTGGAACCAAAACAATAACAGATAAAAAATGTTTACTATCATTATTCAATATATTTAATATATCAGTATATGTAAAGGTTTGGAAATATAAACGAGTAACTAATGTGAGATAAAACATGTCATCTGACGATATGTTTATTTCATCATTTGATATATAATTTATATATTTATTAAAATTGTCTAAACATATATTTTTCATATTTCGACTTTGATCTATAAACATCCATGTGTTTATAAAATAAAATAAAATACTTATATTCAAAAAGGATGGTGATTTTAGAATAATATCATTTATATTATTATAATTATTCAGTATTTCATTTTTTATACATATATTAAAATTATTAAGTTTTTCCATAGGGTTTTCACATATACTATATACAGTATTCGACAACGATTTATAAATTAAAAAAAATAAATTTGTGTTTACCACCTTTTCTTTGTTATAATAATAATTACTAATTTTATAATAATCTTTTATATCCATAATATCCTCATATTTTATAATATAATCTTTATATTTATCCAAATATTTTTTTAAAATTGATATTAAATATAATGTGTAATAATACACCACTTCAGCTTTTATATCAATCCCACAAATTGTTAAAATTTTCATTATCTCTGTTTTTTCGTTAACCTTTTTTATATATTCAATATCACTGTCTATATTTTCAATTTCACATTTTTTATATACATATTCTTCTATACTACTAGGATTATCAAAATTTAATAAATTTTCTTCATTTTTGACGACTAATATATTATCGATTTTTTTTTTATCTGCGCCGTCATTCACATAATTATCCATTAATTTTTTTATTTTTTGTTCATGTTTTTTTCGATTTCTAGCGAAATTGTTATTCGATAAATAATAATTTATTATATCCTTTTCCACTTTATATGTACTGTTCGATGAGGTGAAATGGCTTTTATTCAATATTGATCTCCATTTATTCGAACTAAAATTAGGAAGCTTGCATACACTTTTTATAAAAATTGAAAAAATATGTTTACCTCGACTTGCGTTCATAGAGATAAAGAGAAACAAAAAAAAAAAATTAAAAAAATTCTGACTTGATCATAAAAAAATAGGTGAACATTGATTATATGGGAAAATGTGTAAAATAACAAACTGTTTAATTTTTAGTTCTTTCTACTATTATCTCTTGTTTGTGTTTCCCATATAATAAAACTCACATTATATTTGTTGGATAGTTGTGAACATTGGAAAATTATAAAATACTATATATATACAACATATACACAATGTGCGTATGTTTGTATTTCTTAAAAAGGGGAGCTCATAATATTTAGGCCTAAATAACAATTTCACTTTATTTTTTTCTTTTTGTAAATTAGTTCAAAATATTTGCTTTATTATTATTATATTTTTTTAAGCAAACTAAGTACCCGATAAAACCATACGAACTATTTAATATACATATATTTTTCCAAAGACTTTAAAACATTTTTACTCTCATATATGAAATAATTTTATCCATATATACATATTTCTACAATATTTATAAGTTCTTAATAAATATATGGATAAAAAAAATAAAATAAAATTAGCTGCCTGGATGATTTGGCAAAGTTCAAATGTTGAACGATTAAAATTGGAGGGGAGAAAAACAATAATAAAAAATAACAAAAAAATAGCAAAAATATTGGAGTAAAAATACGAAAGTATATAGAATAAATACAAACCGTTATTTTTCAGTTCCATATGTTTTATACCAACTTTCGAAAAAACGATTTCTGTTCACCTATTTTGCCTAATAATATTTTTCCAGAAAACACAATCATATTACAATGCTCATATAAAAGTAAGAAAAAATATCCACATACGTAAGTATGTGTTTGTATAGGCATTTATACAACTTTATTTTAATTAATATGGAATTATATAGTTGATATATTTTTTAACTTGCAATTTTAATAATAGTAAATACCAATATTATATAAATGCACATAATATGAGTAGACTATACATATAATAACAGCTTAAATTTATTAAGGCCTCAATATAAGGTTGTTTCGATTTTATATACAATAAATTAGAAAAATATTATAAATAAATATATTAATATAATAAATAAAAATTACACGCAAATTATATATGCAAATTTTAGTCAAAATAAAAATAATATGTATGTATATGCATATAATATATATATATATATATATATATATATATATATATATATATATGCCAACGAAATGAATAAGGGAATAATACAAAAAAAAGGAAATATGGATAGCAAAATCATAAAAATGTTAAAAACATACTAAAATTAATAAAGTTAATAAAATTATTATCTTGTGGCGGCTTAATGATATGATGATGCTATTACCTCTTCGTTTGTGGATAAATATTTAAATACTATGAAATATACAATTTTCTTTTAATTTCTTCAAAATATATACTTCCATAAAGATATAATTTATATGTATTTATTATATCAAAACATTATAATATGAAAGCCAATTTTTTTTAAGAGATTTATACACTTGTATTTGTACACACAATCCTTCCCCAATACATATATAGAGATATATATTAATTTTGTATGTGCTTAATTTATGTAGCAAAAAAAAAAAAATATAAAACACAAAAAACTTTTAATGTATAATTTGTGTCTTATTTTTTTTTTGTTTGTGTGCATACATTCTATAATATATATACATACATGCCTATAATATATACGTGCATATAATGCACACATATAATTACAAGCATTTTATGTTTTTTTCCAAAGACATGGGGGTTATAATCAAAGAATGCTCAAACGATTTTCAATAATTTAAAGGATATAAAAATTTATGCGCAATTTTACGAAAAAAAATATTCATATACATATATATATGTACAGAATGGGAAACGGTTAAAATTTTCTGGAAATTTTATCCTTATAAACATATACTGAATTAACTATGTCAGTAAATATTGAATTTAAACTATTACGCATATTATAATAACTAAATATATCTGAATTTTTAATATTATATTCATCAATAATTTTATATAAACCTTTTTTCCCATTATTCATATTATATATATACTCTTCTTCATCATAATATTTTTCGAATAATAATGTTTGAACTTTTGGATTAAATCGTATATGTTTTTTATTTTTATTTTTTGAATTTTCTTCGTTTTTTAAATTTGAATTATTTTTTTTTAATATAGATTTCAATATTACATTATTTTTTTTCATTTCCTTTTCTGTATTAACACTTTCCTTATTATTATTATTATCGTGGAAATTTATATTTTGAAAAAATGTTTTTTGGGATTTTTTTTCATTATTTGTATTAAACATATTACCAAAAATATTTGAAGGGAATAAATTAGAGTTTTCTAATTTATTATTATTTTTGGTCATGCAATTAAATTGTTCGAATGTTTTTTCCAAATTATTTATGTTTTTTAGAATTAATTCATCATTTTGTTTTTCATTATTTATATTAAAATTATTATGAACGGAGTGATCTTTTGATATACATTCTGCATTATTCTTATTTAATTCAATTGAAGAATTTAAAGTATTTTGATTCGTATTATTTGTACATCTACTAAATTGTTTAATTATTTTATCAATCATAATATATTTTTTATAATTATTTAAAAGGTCTAACATAAAAGTAATAAATTTTAAATGTTTAAATTTTATTAAATGTTTTTGAAAATATCTATCTTTATTAAGCTTAAAAGATTTTATATGATTATTAATATACTTTTCTTCATTACTTTTGTTATGATTATCTGTTTCATTATCATTAATTGGTTTATTTTCTCCTAAATTAGAAATATCATTTTTCGATTTTTGTGTTTCTTTTTCCTGAACAACTTTATCTTTCCTTTTATTAAATGTTTTTTTTACCAAATTATTATTTTTTCGAAAAAAAAAATTATATATTTTTCGACTAAATTTTGTATTTATGCGATTTAATGAATTTGAACGATCAGTTTGATTATTTGCTACATCATAAAGTGAATCAGGATTTGAAAAAGATATATCATTTTCTTTATCATTATATTTTTCACCATTTAAAAAATTATTATCATGGGTTTTATTTGGATGTTCACATTCCATAGAAATCGAATTATTAAAACTTATTTCATTTTGTCCAATTTCACTTTTGTTTGTTAAGCAAAGGCTCGTATTCTTATCATAACTTATTAAATCATCACAAAATAAAAAATATTTATAAAAATCGATTTTATTTTCGTTCAAATATTTATTAAGAATTTCAGATTCCAAATTGTTTTGAAAAAAAATATCATGAGCACTGTTTTTATTACCATAACTCTTAATACAATTTGCTTCATTTTTACTATCTTTTAATAATACATAATTAAATAATTTATTTACACTATTTGTAATATATAAATAGAATAGTAAAAATAGTCGCCTAAAAAATGCTACAATTGTAATCACAATTAAAAATGCATAATATACTTTTATATATGTAAATAATTTTTTAGGCATATCCCCTAAATTTATTGTAAAGCTTTTCAAATAAACTATCAACATCAAATATAACAATATTGTGATATGTGTTTGTATTATTTTATCCTCCATTTTGTATCATTTTTTTTTTTAAGCATATATATAAAGTAGCAATGCTTTCTTTATAACACTGCAAATAATATAGAGTCTTGACATTTCATAACATTTCTGAGTAAATAAATAATACAATTAAACTTGTATACTTCTTTTTTGTTTAGCCTCGAATGGCATATGTACATGTTATACTCACATTCGGAATAAACAAATATCTATATCTGTACATGTAAAATATGACTGGGTCCCTATATCTACAATATGCTAAGGGGCTATACATTTGCATGTGTATAAAGAAAACACATATAATTCGAGATAGATGTTTATATGTAGATATTTATTTTAGTTAATCAAAATAGGATATTTGATAAAAAAAAAAAAAAAAAAAAGCATATTATTACTGAATATAATATTTTATGAATATATTTTTTTTAAATAATATTTTCTTAAAATTGTATAAATGTACAAAGATACAAACTTATTTATGTAGTCACGTATAAATAAATTCAATAGATTTAATTTTAATTTAACATATATATATATATATATATTTTTGCTACTTCATTTTTTTTTTTTCTCATTTTTTTTTCATATAAAAGGGAATAACACAAAGGAAAAAAAATTAAAGAAATATATGATGCCCATCATAACATAATTACGTATAAAAAAAAAAAAAGTAAAATAATTAAATAATAAATGAAAATAAAAACAAGTCAAAAATGCATTAATATATTTTTAAAATAAAAATAAACACCGAGGAAAAAATATAATGCGGGATTGTAAATAGGAATACAAAGTAAATAAAACAAAATCTTTATATTTTAAATGCGTATAATAATATTATTATTATTATCATTATCATTATTATTATTATTATTATTATTATATTATATATTCGCATAACTTATATTAAACTCGCACAAAATTTGGATTATGTATAACATATTTATTTCATGACATTTTATTATTTCACTTTGTTTATTCATTTTACTTTGTTTTTATGTTAAAATGCAACATTTGTAGTGAATTAATTTTTGTAAAAATATAACATTTCATATAATATTATTATTCTGGAATATATATTATATACTTTACACTAATGATAAGTTATTCAATATTTTAAGGAAAACAATCCTTTATATAAATAAATAAATAAGTAAAAGCAAACAAATAATTATGCATTTTTATATAATCGAATTATAAATAATACATTTTTTTTTGTCCAAGCCGGTTTTGTACAAATATATGTATGCAATATATGCACACAAAATAGCATTATTATTCGAACATTTTATGTGATAAAAATAAAATTAATTGTTATTTGGGAATAATATTATTTTATATATAATTGCTATTCCTCGTTATATGTGAAAACAATATTTAATAAATATTATAATATAGAAGTATATTTATATTTATTTTTTCAAAAAAATTAACTTATCATTTTTTTGCTGCTTTAACTTTGCTTCTTTTTTATTTCTAATTATTTAAAAAAAATTGTTCGTTTTAAGTAAAAATTAAATACATTTATAGGAGTTATCATTCTTATAAAAATGAAAATATGACACAATGGTAGTATATATGTAAAATTATTTTTAATTGAAAAAAAAACAAAATACCTTTGTATTATATATTTTCCGATTTATACTTATGTATTATATTTAATTCTCTGAAAGATTCATTTATCTACAACCACAACTATATGCCACTCATATGTTACATTGTCTATTGAAAAGTGAGGAAAGCAAAATTGTTAAATTGGTAAAATTTCTGTTACTTGTTTGGATGTTTAGAACGAATGTGAAAAAATTGTTTGATTTTTTTCAAAATAATCGTTTATTTTTACCCACCATACAATGTAATAAATGTGGAAATGAAAATTGCTACATTTTATTTGCCTAAATATTCACAAAAAATAAAAAATATATAAAAGTAAAAAGACCATAGAATAAATATCCTTTCCAATTTTATTATTTTATTCACATTCTAAAAAAAGCACAAAATGACACTGTATATGTTATATATATTTAGCGACCTGGCTAGCTTAAACATACAAAGAAATTTTGAATGCATATAAGTTACATACTTTTTATATACAATATAATAGGAACCTTTTTATTTACTACAATTAATATTTTTTATAAAAAGAAATAAGTAAAAAATTTTATAAACTATGTATAATTTTAGTCATTGACGTTATATTATTATTCATTATGCTTACATAGGCGTCTATGTACATATATAGGTATATTCTTAAATTAATATTTGTAATTTCGCCATTTTCCACATTTCCATATATGCTTAAAATTGGTTATATTTTTTAAACAATAATTAGTTTTTTTCAATTTCACAAATCTTTTTCTATATTCGATCATCCTTTCCGTTATATTATAACTAGGCTTTGTACTTGTAGTTTAGTTTTATTTTTTTAATTATGTAACTAGCATAGTCATGATATAATAAATGTGAAAATTATGACAAAATTTATAATGTGACCATTTTGTGAAGAATTAAATAAAACGCATATTCGTGTGTAACTACCATAAGGCTCGTGTTTTATTTTTTAATATTTTTTCATACCTTTTCATATATTTTCATATTTTTTTATATTTTTTCATATTTTTATATATTTTTTTATACCTTTTCATATTTTTATATATTTTTTTATACCTTTTCATATTTGTTCATATTTTTTTATATTTTTTTCAGTTATCTCTTATCCATATATATTGTATAGAATTCGGTTTGCATATCTTTGATATATATAACAATATAGTATAATTTATAAATACAATATTATGCATATAATTCCAAATTTATATGTTTGATTTAAACGATATTGCAAATCTAGTATATATGCATTTTCCATAGTTTCGGCATAAACTTATTATCCATTTATTCGAAAATGTCACTGCATATATATAACATTAAAATTTTTGAAAAGTCACAAATTGGAAGTATAGCAATTGAAAGCACATAAAATCGAATAAAAAATTTTTTTTTGAAAAAGTTAAAGAATATAAAATGCCACTAAAATTTAGTATTCATAACCCCAGGGTAACAGTGCTCCATACTCCCAATAAATTTTTCAAAACATTAAAAATATTATTTAATAGTTCAAAGGAAAGAATAGTGATTAGTTCTTTGTATATAGGAACAGGGGAGCTTGAAAAAGAATTAATAAATGATATAATAAATAATAAAAATATAAAAAATATACAAATAGATATATTATTAGATAAACAAAGAGGAACAAGACCGGAAGGAAAATTAAATGAAACGTCTATAGACATATTATCAAAATTATTTAAATATGGAAATAATGTAAATATAAATTTATTTCATAATCCATTACTTGGTGCTATGTTATATAATATATTACCATATAGAGTAAATGAAACAATAGGAGTTATGCATATGAAAATATATATGGGTGATGATATGGTTATAATATCTGGGGCAAATATTAGTGATAGTTATTTAAAAAATCGAAAAGATAGGCATTTTTTAATTGAAAATAAATTTTTAGCAAATTCAATTTATAAAATTGTTAATTGTGTACAACAAATGTCATTTTCTTTAAATCGAGATTTAACTATTGATTGGAAAAGCGATTTAATAAACCCTTTGATAGAATCTTATTTATTTCGAGAGCAGTTCTATAGAAGGATCAAATTTATTTTGAGAGAAATACAAAAAGATATTTCAGATTATAACATTAATAATTTTGGTACTGATTTACCCATCCATTATAATGATAGCACATTAGTAAATATCGATAATGAGATCGAAAAAAATGAACATATGCATGCTAATAATATTACTGAAAATGATGGCGAAATAAATATAAATTCAAATTATATTTCTACATCAAAAAAAAATGATAATTTTTTTTACCCTTTATATGAAAAAAAAAATATATTAACTATCGAGCTAGGTATGCAATGCCCCTTTTCGATTCCCCCAATTTATGATGAAACTGATATGCTTGAAAATTTGTTAAAAAACGTTGAAAAATATAATCAAAGTTTAATCGTTGCATCGGCATATTTAAACTTTACTACACCTTTTTTGAAATTACTTCGACGTATTTATGATAATTTGTTTTTAAAAAATGGGAAAATTAATTTTATTACAGCTGCACCATCATCTAATAGCTTTTACAAATCAAAAGGCATAAGTTATTATGCGCCTCTTGCTTATAGTATTATTGCAGATACATGTATTGAATTTGTTACATCAAATTTTCTTAATTTATTTAAAAATGTAAAAAAAACACCTGATTTAAAACAAAAATTAAATAACGCAACAAATATATATATGGAATATCATAAACCAGAATGGACATTTCACTCAAAGGGAATGTGGATAATTAACCATTTGGAAAATAGCGAAAATTATAAAATACATGTATGTTCAGAAAAATGTGAACAAAATATCCAAAAATTGGAAAATAAATGTTATAATTTGGAAAATTGCCTGAACATGTCAGAATTTTGTGACTATAAAAAAAGTGTGTATAAGAAAATTTTAAATGATGAAAATAATGATATAAAACAATTATTAGAAACCCCTGAATATATGCCATGGGTAACAGTCATAGGAAGTTCAAATTATGGGCATAGAGCTTCATACAGAGATTTAGAAATGGGATTTATCATTAAAACAAATGATCCATATTTAAAAAAACAATTTCAAGAAGAATTAAATAATATTTACAAGTCATCAAAATATGTAAATATGATTGAGCTTAAATTAAGATATTCACATTGGCTAAGATATATAGTCAATTTTTTTTTTAAATGGATCTTATAAAACATTTTTGTGTATATAATCCCGAAATTTTTTACATTTATGTACATAGATTACATACATTTTTTCTTATTGCATATACATGCAAATTTGCGCTCTATATACCCATAAAATTCCCTTGGATTAATAGTTCTGCATATAGTATTTATGCGTTACTTTTTACATATTTCTATTTAGTTTATCGTTGATTTCATTTTTTTTTAAGTATTCATTATATTTTTATTATCATACCTTTTAATATTATTCCAATTTTTATTTTACAATGCCCATAAATTAATTAAGAAACAATTGCAATGTTATTCGTTTAATTTTGTTTATCCATATATAATTAAATATGTTTTTATAAATTTAAATTGCGCTAAAAAAAAAAATACATAATACTATATGAACATGCATGTAATGCTATCATAGGTATTTCTTTAAAAAAATTGTTTTATCATTTTAATTAATGAGAAAATAACATATTGTAACTATACTTTTTTGCTACTCATATAGAGAGATGCTGAAAATTTTATATATAAAATATATTCTCTAAAGTATGTGGAAAGGATTAAGTATGTTGCAATCACTATTTTATTTTTTAGTATTTTTTTGTTTTTTCACTTTGTTTTATTTCTATATATACTTTTTGTAACATTACATTAAATATAGAACTGGTTAATATTATCGCGTATTAATACATATACATGATAAGTCAAAATACAAACATGGATTTTAAATAATCAGAGAAATCACATAAATCTATAACTGTTAAATTGTATTAATAATAAATGGAGGAAATATGTACTTCGATTTATATTTAATGTGCATTATTGTCCAAATTAGTTCATAATAATTAAAATAAAATCACATTAATATGCTAATATCAATACATGTGATATAAATCTGGTGAAATAAAAATACTTAAAAAAACGAACTTATATTTTAGTTATTTGTGCATGTTTGAAAATCAAAGTATCATCAAATTAACTACAAACAAATTCCTTTAGAATGTATAAAAAGGTGTAATTATACATATGTATATTTTTTCAACAATTTAATAAAAAGTATCATTAAATTATGTGATATATCTGTAATTGAAGTTGCATATATATAAGAAATGATAACATATGCGCACACAATAGAGATGGGGATTTGACAAAAAAATGGGAAAATACTATGAAGAAATAAAAGTGTTTTTTAAAATTTAACGAGTTAAGTTTTAATCGAACTATGATATATTTTTATCTTGTATTATTACTCAAATCACTTATGATCATAAATGCTTCTAAAATTTCCAATTTTAATAACATAAAAAAAAGGAATATATTTTTTATGCATAGTAATATTAATAAAAACAGCTATAGTAAAATAAAGATTGCTCATGACATATTTTTAAAAAGAAATCGATATTTTGAAAATGGTCTACAACACACTAAAATATTATTAGTTAATTTATTAGACAAAGACCAAAATGAAATATTTGATTTTTCAAATAATAATATAAAGGAAACTAGTACTAATGAAGAAAAGCGAAAAAAAATAAAAATAAACATTGATAACAAAAATAATAATAATTATAATGAGGAGAAAAGTTCTATAAAAGCCACGTTATCGAAAACCAAAAAGTTTTGTAACTATTTAACTAATAAATTAGGTCGATTAAATAAAAAATTACGAGAAATAAAAAAATTAGAAGCTATTTTTTATGCAAATCCTAATATATTAACGGAAGCTCAGCAAGTTAAATTAAGCAAAAAAAAACATATAAAAAACGAAATAGTTTTAATTAATAGATATAGAAAGAAATACTTTTCATATAAAAGAAATTTAATGAAAAATATAGATGATTTATCGCCTTTTTTTTATTCAAAAAAAAAAAAAAAAAAACAATTATGTACAAGTCAGGAATTTGCAGAAATTTGTAAGGAAAAAAAAACGCACACATACATCTAAAATATATGACTTGTTCATAAATAAGTTGAACATATTTGTCGATTATATTTAAATGCTTTATATACAAATAAAATTTGAGACTATATATGAATTTTTTATTTACTTTATTTTTTTTTAGTGAAATCTGAAAATCCCAAGGAAGCAGTGCAAAACATAAAAAATATAGACATAAATAAAATTCCAAGAAATATAACCGATTATTTGATATTTAACAAAATTGGAACAAGGGAAGATATTAAAATTTTATTTGGTCTCAAAGCTATAAAAATAAATGGAAATGCAAGTACTGGAAAAAAAAATTTACATATGCGAAAACAATTGTTTAATAGTTCTCTTTATTTATATATTCGCTTGTGCTATACATAATATATATGCATATACATAGAAAAAAAAAACACACACAATATAATTTAAATGATTATTTTATAAAAATAAATAAAATAATAATATATATTTTTTATTCAGTTGATGATGAAAATTATATACTAAACGTTAAGGAAGATGAAGTAAAAGTTTTTGATCAAGTTGTTAGGATCCACGAGGATCAGTAATGATAAATAAAAATTATGAAAAATAATACACATGAGTTTATATTATAATTTTTAAATAGTTACATGATATTTTATATAACCAATATATGTAACGATATTACATATGCATGTTGTACATCCCATAATGGACCGTTTACCTTTTTTACAGCTATGTTGTCAGAAAAAGATTTACAAAAAATCAAAAACAAATTTTAGAACAAAAAGAAAATGAAAAAATGGCAGACATAAAGAAAGAAGTTAAGGGTGTGGAACAATTTTTCAACATCAAAAAATAGTGCATATATATAGAATCTGCTATAATATATTACTCCATATATTATAGTCACCTATCTCATTTTTTTTTCAAACATAGGACGCGCTTTTATGTACTGTTCATACATTTGTAGTGACATTTAAAAAAAATTGCGCATATGTTTTTCGTTTTTTTATGAACATGAAATAATATTTTTTTATAACCCACTAAAATATTCTAAAAAAAATAAAAATATATTTTTTATTTGTTAAATGATAATATTTTTTTAGATTTAAAAAAAACATAAATAATAATAAAAATAATATGACAAAAATAATTAAAAAGCAATATCGCCCATATAAAAATAGTTAGGTGCACATTTCGCCTGCCTCTAAACGAATATTTGATTTTAATATATTTTGTTTACTAAATAAGCGCAACAAATATACAATTTCTCGTTCGGTTTTTCATTTCAATCGACAATCATACATAAAGATTTGTTTATATGTATATATTTTTTTGATAAAATTCACTCGTTCATATATTTGTTTTTTTTCATTTTTTTAATAATCCATATGTATAGCAAATAAAATATATAAATCCTCTACCTATATATGGCATAGCATAATATACATATATATTATTATTTCATCTTTTCCTACTTATGTAAATTTTAGAAAAAATATATTATATACACATTATTTTATTTTATTCCATCAATTTGTGGTATATATATTTTTTTATTGTTTTTTCGTGAATAAGAGTATCCTATGATTTAATTTTCTTTTTACTGTTTTTCCATTTTGAATATTAAAATTTCTTAAATTGACATTTCATATTAAAAAAAAATATGCGTTTGCCTTTTTTTTTCCACTGTGTTTTCGTTATAATGAATACTGAGTTTGTAATAAAAAAGTTCACAATTTAAAAATATGAGAAAATATAAAAAAAAAAATTACTAATTCAAATGTTTAGATTTCTATTAGCTTTGTGAAGTCTTATAAGAACATAGTTATATTTGCTCGATATAAGTAAGCACATTTCTACATACATATCTATATATTTCATGGTTAGTCAAATTAGTTGTGCGAACAAAAGTATACGCTGCTTCAGTTTGACAATATAATATCAGTTCAATTTTTTCTTATTTCTGTTCATATATTATGTTTATTTCTTTGTATTATCTCAAAAATTACGTAAAAACTTTCAGCTATTTTGAATTTTTTTTTTTTTTTTTTCTTATAGTAATAGAATTATTTTGAGAAAGCCAAAATGAACTATCCAAGTTTGATATTTCTGGAAAAAAATGAATTACACATCTTTCGATAATATATTGCAGATCAAAACTTTCAAGTTAGGAATTGAGGATATTCAGAATATAGGATCTTCATATTTTGGGGAAAATAATAAAAAAATTGATCGATACAATGAAGAAATAAATTTGCTTAAACAACAGTAATAATTATAAAAACCATAAAAATTTTAAAAAAAGTGTAAACTCATACATTTTTCCATTTCTTATTACATTCCATTTTTTTTATCACCTTTTTCATAGGCTTAGCGACCTAAATGATAAGATGGGGAAAAGGTAATTCATAAAATGTGCATATATACATACGGATTTTCCAAACAAGTTAATTATGACATATTTTATTCGCATTTTTCATAATTGTTATATTTTTTTATATCATTGCAGTGGTGTTATACATAAATCCCTTGAACCAGTTAATGCCCCCAAAATAACCTTTTGGTATTATGAATTAAAGGAAATGGTAATACATTGAAATAAGAAAAGCAAAAAAAAAACTAACATATATTTACATGATGTTTTAATCAATTA
Source organism: Plasmodium berghei ANKA (assembly GCF_900002375.2). Lineage (NCBI taxonomy): Eukaryota > Apicomplexa > Aconoidasida > Haemosporida > Plasmodiidae > Plasmodium > Plasmodium berghei. The sequence goes on from NC_036165.2 coordinate 413,514, forward strand.
CTTAATTTTCATGGCTTTATCTTTTTCAAAACAGAAAGAATTTCAGGATCTTGTTATGTACGAAATAAAAAAAAAAAAAAAACATTTCAAAACCTTAAGCAATAGTTGTATGAAATATCTGTCTAATAAAGAAAAAATTAAATTAAAAAAACAAGAAGAAGAAGAAAAAAAATTAAAAATTCATTCAAAGAATATATCATCTTATATGGATGTTTTTTGGAAAAAAATTGAAAAAATAGTTTGGGAAGAGAAAAAAAGAGAATTACAAAAAACCTTAAATAAAAATAAAGAAATGCGATTTAAAAAATTTGTAAAAGGAGCTATTAAAAAAATAAAAAATTCTAAACATAATGCACATGAATTGTTTGAAAACAATATGAACTATCTTCCTTGTTCAAATAATAATAGTGAAAATAATGCAAATAGTAATAGTAATAATGAAAATGAAGAAAATTCTATTATTGATGAAGATCCTGAATGTGCAAGTAATAATACTGATAACGACACAAAAAATAATATTAATGCACCTCCAAATCTATCTATTAATAGTGCTCCGACAAATAATAATAAATTATCCTCATCTAAAGCTAACTATAGTAATGAAGATAAAGAACTTGGTGAAGAAGACTTAACAGATCAAGAAGATGAAGATATTTTATTGGATGAAGAAATGGAATCTATCGATGAATCAGAAGAAAAGGAAGTAAACTTGTTAGATGATGAAGCTAATATTCCAATTGAAGAATTGCTCAAAAAAATTTATGGTTTTAAAAGTGGTGAAGAATATATAAATTTTATGCAAAATGAAGAGGAAGATCATGGTACCGACACAGATATGGATAATCAATTTTCTACACAAAATGATTCGATTAATCCAACTCAAAACTCAAAAAAACGAAAACTTCCGAATGAAGGTGGAAGCGACAGAGAACTAAAAAGTCCAAAGATTGAGGAAATGAAAAATGCAAATATTGAGGAAGTGAAGGGGATCCCGATAAAAGTGGATGAAATATTAGAGTGCAATATGGATGAAAAGCATTTAACAAAAATCCCACCATTCATAAAAGCAACATTACGTGATTACCAACATGCTGGATTACATTGGTTATTATATTTGTATAAAAATAATATAAATGGAATATTAGCAGATGAGATGGGATTAGGAAAAACACTTCAATGCATTTCTTTGTTAGGATATCTTGCATATTATTTGAATATATGGGGCCCACATTTAATAATAGTCCCGACATCTATATTAATAAACTGGGAAATAGAACTAAAACGTTTTTGCCCATGCTTTAAAATATTATCATATTATGGTAATCAAAACGAGAGATATAAAAAAAGAATCGGATGGTTTAACAATGATTCATTTCATATTTGTATATCCAGTTATTCAACAATTGTAAAGGATCATATAATTTTTAAAAGAAAAAATTGGAAATATATTATATTAGATGAAGCTCATAATATTAAAAATTTTAATACAAAAAGATGGAATATAATATTAAGCTTAAAAAGAGATAATTGTTTGCTAATTACTGGAACACCGTTACAAAATAGCTTAGAAGAACTTTGGTCGTTATTGCATTTTTTAATGCCAAATATATTTACTTCGCATTTAGATTTTAAAGAATGGTTTTCTGATCCTTTAAATTTAGCTATTCAGAAAAGTAAAATTTATGATTCAAAAGAATTAATAGATAGATTACATACTGTGATCAGACCATATATTTTAAGACGATTAAAAAAAAATGTTGAAAAAGAAATGCCAAATAAATATGAACATATAATTAAATGTAAATTAACTAGAAGGCAAAAAATATTATATGATGAGTTTATAAATAATAAAAAAGTTCAAAATACATTAACTAGTGGAAATTATATGGGTTTAATGAATATTTTAATCCAACTAAGAAAAGTATGTAATCATTGTGATTTATTTACTAATAAATATATTCAAACTCCATATTATTATATTTTACCTATTCAATATAATATACCTAAGTTTTGTTTACTTTTTGAAAATAATTATTATCAAGATTTTTATCTTATTTTGTTTTTACATAATGAGTTTGTTTCATTAGGGGGTATTGCCAAAGATGTGCACTCCAAACAAAAACAGAATCACAACTACACAGATTCTAACATTCAGATGCATCCAAAGAATAATGATTTAACAATTTTCGATTCTGAACAATTTCAAAACAATATGATCAATATGGAAACATTAAATGTTGCTCTTTCTGATAACTTTCATATCCTATCAAATAATTTTTCTAAAAATAGTGAATATAAAAATTTAAATGAAATAAATCAAACAAAAGATTTTCCTAATAAATGTTTAATTGAAGAAATAGATTCTAAATGCCCATTCACTTTAATAAATAAATTTGATAAAAATTTGAATTCTATTTCAACATATTCAAGGGATACTAATTATCCCCAAAATAAAATATCTTTTTATAATGATGAAAATGAAAAAATGGAGGAACAAAATAATTTAAAATCATCTACATGGTTTAAAGAAATAAATAAAATAAAAGATAATAAACATTTTGATTATTTAAATTATTACAAAAATATTCTAATTAATTTAAATAAAAATAAGGAACTAAAAAAGGATAATCAAATAATTAATAATAAAAATTATGATGAAAAACAATATATTCGATTTAACGCAATGCAGATGTGGAATACATATCCTATATACGATGAAAGCATACATGATTTATGCACCTATGTAAATAATGAAATATACAAAGAAAATATTCCAAAAGATTTTTTAACTTATTCAAATGAATTTATTAACGAATTAAACAATAACTATGATATTTTATCTATATATATAGATCCACAAAATAAATATAAAACATATGACGAATACTTATATGCTATGGAATATGATACTGCTTCTTATAATACACCACTTCAAAATGATAGTTTACGAGGAAATAAACAAATAACTTCTAATTATAGGGGTTCAAGTAATAGAGGCCGTCCTCCTAGGGGAAGTCATGTAGGCCGCTCATCTCGGGGCAGTCATGTAGGTCGCTCATCTCGGGGTAGTCATGTAGGTCGTTCATCTCGGGGCAGTCACCCTGGCTGTTCTTTTCGAGGAGAGATTGGAAATCAAAACTTACACACTAATATTAATGAAACGACTGAACAATCTAATAATAATAATATTAATAGTAATAATAGTAATAGTAATAGTAATAACAATAATAGTAATAGTAATAGTAATAGTAATAACAATAATAGTAATAATAATAATATTAATAGTAATAATAATAATATTAATAGTAATAACAATAATAGTAATAGTAATAATAATAATAATAATAATAATAGTAATAATAATAATATTAATAGTAATAATAATAATAGTAATAGTAATAGTAATAACAATAATAGTAATAGTAATAATAATAATAATAATAATAATAGTAATAATAATAATATTAATAGTAATAATAATAATATTAATAGTAATAATAATAATAGTAATAGTAATAGTAATAACAATAATAGTAATAGTAATAATAATAATAATAATAATAATAGTAATAGTAATAGTAATAATAATAATAATAATAGTAATAGTAATAATAATAATAATAATAATAACAATAATAGTAATAGTAATATTAATAATAATAGTAATAATAATAATAATAATATACAGAACGAAGACAATGATATAATTGTTCGTTCTATAGAGGCAGGTAATTTTTTGAAAAAAAAACATTTATACAGATATAATATGAAAGTATTAAATAGAGAAATGCAATATAAAAACTTTTTTACTGATGAAACAAATCAGAGTTATTTAAATTCGTTAGAACATAATTTATGGATAAAAAAAAAGAAAGAAGAAGAAATGAATAAAATGAAAATTGAAAAAGAAAAAAAAAAACAATTAATATCAAATTATCATTTTATTAAAAATAGTAGAATACCAATATTTGGATCAAATCTATTACATCTATTAAAAACTGAATTTTTAAAAGATAAAAATATTGCATATAATCATACTAACAATATAATCATAAATAATACATCTATGAAAGAAGTACATTCAGAAGATATGCCTTCGCGAAATTACTATAATTATATGGATAAAAATATAAAAAAGGAAAATAGTGATGACACTATTGAAAATCTTATAAATTATAATATAAATAAATGTAAATCGAATAAATGCGCTTCTATAGTATTAGAACGACTTTTTCCAACCATGGAATATTTTCTAAAACTATATGAGAAGCTAATACAAAGTTTTATAGTCATAAATAGTCCATTTGTTATTTGTAGTCCCCCAATTATTTTGATAAATAACAATTCAAAATGTGATAATAATCAAGAAATATGTAAAGTGCAAAATTATAGTAATATTAGTAAAAAAGAACTTATAAAAAAAATTAAAAAAGCTACAAGAGTATATCATAATGCATTTCTAAAACAATCTATTATTTTTCCTCTGAATAAAGATATATCATTAGGAAGTGGAAAACTATTTGCTTTAGAAAAATTATTGAGTAAATGCAAAAAAGAAGGAAATAAATGTTTACTATTTACACAATTTATTAAAATGTTAGATATTTTAGAAATATTTTTAAATCATTTAAATTATTCTTTTATTCGACTTGATGGTTCAACTAAAGTAGAACAACGTCAAAAAATTGTAACAAAATTCAATAATGATAAATCTTATTTTATATTTATTTCCTCGACCCGTAGTGGAAGTATTGGTATTAATTTAACAGCAGCAAATGTCGTTATTTTTTATGATACAGATTGGAATCCATCAATTGATAAACAAGCAATGGATAGATGCCACAGAATAGGACAAACCAAAGACGTTCATGTTTTTCGATTTGTTTGTGAATATACTGTAGAAGAAAATATATGGAAAAAACAGTTACAAAAAAGAAAGTTAGATAATATTTGTATAAATATGGGAAATTTTAATAGTCAAAATAATCGAAATAATAATACAAGCCTTCAGGATCATAATGAAATGAACAAAGACTGGTTCACAAATGTTGATACAATTAAAGAAATATTTATTAACAAACAAAATAATGATGATGATGATGATATTTACCAGGACAGATTATTGCATGAACATTTAGAGAATCCAGAAAAAACAAATGTTCGTTTTGAAAAAACATTGGAGCATATTGAAGACAAAGATGATATAAATGCTTTACACGTTACAAAAAGAGAAAGACAGCATGAATTATCCCAAGATATGCATGTATGTTTCTATTTATTCCTAAACTTTTTTTTTTGCTTGCATGTACGTACAACATTTTATTGTAACCCCCATTTATTGCACACATTTTTTTTTACATAAATTTTATTTATACTTTCCTCATTTTTCAGGAATTTACAAACAAAAACGATTTTCAAGAAGCATATACTTTAACTTCCTATTGTTTTAATTTTTTAAATGATAATTTAACAGATAGCTTGAAACAACAAATTGACGAAATGAAAATGAGAATTGAAATTGAAATGATGAATGCTAAGGAAGACGAGAACAATTCGTTTGATAGTCTGTCCAACCCAAGTGATGAGTTGGAAAATTATGAACAAGTCAGAAACGAAGCATCATAGCTATAAAAACTAGCTATAAAAATCAGGTATTATCACAATATTTGAAATAATTAAAAAGGAAAAAAAAATATATATTGCTTTGCAATAAAAATTAATATCCAAAGTTTTTTAATATTACCATAACGTTAATAGGCTAATCAAGTGAAATATACCTACAAACGTATATATATATTTCTTTTTTTTTCATTTTGCATTTATAAGGCATTTTTAAACACCCTATGTGTAGTCATATAATACATTTTTTTTCTTTTCTGTTTTTCCTTTTTTTTTTCTTTTCGTTGCCTCTCAACACTTATGCACACATAACCTAAAAACATATGCCTTCTTTCATATGCATATATGTATATTTTTGTGTGTGATGCACAAACAATTATTTTTAATTTCACCATATTAGTGTTTATAATTATCATTTTGTTTATGATTTATTTTTAATATTAATCCGATATAAACCAACATATATACTTTATAAAAAAAATGACATATTCTCCACAAAAAATTATAATATAATTTTTTTTAATGAAAAAAATAATATAGTATACTGGTAACCTTTTTTTGCGTATATCAAATTCTGTATTTTAAAATATTATTATGGAGAAGTAAATAGTTGTTGTATAATTAAGGGATACTAATTTATTTTATTTTTAAATTATCAAAATGTTTTAAAAAATTATATAATAACCTTGGAAGTAGGTAATAATTAACTCCCCTTTTCAATAGTTTTTTTCGAATAATTTTTGAACAAAAAATATGTGCTCTATATTTTTTTTTTTTTAAATATATGATCAATATAAAATAAGTACAAGTAATTAAAAATATATTAACAACAAAAGTTATTTATTTTATTTAGTATAATATATATACATAAATAAAAAAAAAGGACCAACGTATTTAAATATAGATAAATTCTTAAGATATTAATATAATTTGTGTGTTATTCAATTAAATTTACCAAAAAAGAAAAAATGGAGAAAATAGCTTTAATACAAAGTAATCCATAAAATACATAAAAAAAAAAAAACTTGAAAAAATGAATCATAAAAGAACTATAATTACATAAATATTTATCCACGTTAAGTTTTAATTTATACATTAAAATGTAATTACCCACATATGCATATATACATATTTTTAATTATACACTTTTTATTTTCTAAGGTCCCCTAGATTATATTCGATTAAATATGGAGGAAGAAATATTTCTTAAATGCAAAGGAGATAGAGAATTAACTGGAACTTTGGACGTAAGCAAATGGAGCTGCATTATTATTGCTATTATAAAAGACGAAGTAAAATGATATAGAATCTCCGTTTTGTTTGCATCTACTGATTATCTATTTATAAGCATTTTCCCATTTATAGGCTTATGATAACCACTTAAATATGATTTTATCAAATGCTAAAGAAAAATATAAACAAGTTACTATTGAAAATAATGAAGAATGTATAAAGGTAAGTTATTTTTTGATTTCTAGAAAAGCGAATATTATATTTCTAAGTAACTTATAAAAAGTATATTTTATATTTTACATTTCTATAATTGCATGTTTGAAAAAAATATTATTAAAAGTATATCCCCTAGAATCACACCATTTTTTAGAGATTGAACTGTTAACACTATTTTACTAATTTTTCATTATCATTTCTTTTTTAGCAAATTGAAAGAAATTTAGATATGGTTTTTGTTCGAGGGGATTCAATAATTTTAGTATCATCCGCTGCAAAATGATAATTTAAAATATCCAAAATGACTTTACTAATATATATGTGTATATGTATGCATGTATATATATTTTTTTTTTCCACTTATAATCTAAGGATATATTTAATCGTCATTGCACATTTGAATTGCTTCGCACACATGCGCTTATTTTTAATACGTTTTCTATTCTTTTCAATTTTTTCTACTTTTTTGTATCTTTAATTTTTTCTTTTAAAAAAATATAAACAAAAATTAATGTAAAAATATGGCCATAAAAAAATCATAATATGAAACGGAAAATTATAAACATGTCTAACAAGCATATATTAAGAAATGATATAAAGAATGGAAATAGTTTTTACATAAGCATTTTAAATGTATATAATAATATAGACTACAAAAAAAAATTAAGGGGGGAAGTATAAGACAAAATGGAATAACAATGCAATAAAAATTAGAACATACATTTTTTACCTATTTTATGTACATCTAATATTGATACATATAAAATTGTATATGTTATATAAAGAATATTAATTGCGTAAACCTTTTGAAATTTTTAAAGACAATTCATAAAATTTTAGACATTATTTTGGTGGTATTTTTCTAACTACTCTCCACAAATTTGCTATTTGTATCTCCATTTATTTCTTTTTGTTTCTTTTTATTTTTATTTCATTTTTGTTGTTACAATTAAGATGGAATATAAGGAAAAGCCAGAGGGGCCATTTATAGTATCCTTTTACGTAAAAAAAAATAGAAAAAGAAATAGAAAAATTAAATATATTTAACACCATCCTATGTATTGCATTCTAATATGTTTGTTCAAACATATTTCATAAATTATTTGCTATCATTCATTTTTTTTTTCCTTAAAATAATAAAAAAAAAATAGATCACAAACTTTACATCATCTGATGATTCATTTGGATACACAATTAAATTAACAGGTGTGTATTACAAGATTTATTTTATTTATTTAAAAAAAAAATTATGGAAGTATATAAAAAAAATGAATTAGATTACATTCACGAATTAGCAATGTCTTATTATTTTCAGATTTTTATAACAACTCTTATGAGTCAAATATAATAACTAAAAATGATTTAAGAAACATAAATTTTTCCAGTAACTATATTGAAATAGATGAAAGTAAGCTGCTTACTATAAAAATTATTTATTTTAAGTTTTATTTGAATCTATTTTAACATTTACATTTTTGTTGGCACTTTATTCCATTACAACAGATAATGCAATAAATGATGTTGTTGAAAAATCCATAAATCTTGATATTTTTGTAAATAATAATGATAATCTTATATGTATTGGACAAGAAAATATAAAACTTTTCCCTTTTTTACATGACCAATTAACAATAACAAAAGATGTAATCATATCTTATAAATATCACGAAAAATCATTGGGTCAAATTTCTCAATATAATGAAGAAAATAAAAATAGTGAAAAAGAAGATGATATACAAGATGAGGAAAGAAAAAAAAAAAAAAAAAAAAAAAAAAATAGTTCAAAAAATAAAATCACAAAACAAGATCAATTATTAACACAGAACATTGATGCAAGTTAGTTTTTTCAATTTCTTAGATATTATTTTTACCACCTCTATATTTATTTCTATACATTTCTCTATTTTTATTTCGATTTTACTTACAGGGTTTTGTATAACCTTAAATATAAATACATTGATTGGAGAATATGCAGGCCGATTGAATCACAACATCATGAGCATGCATGTACTCATATTAGTAGATCGAACAGTGTGCTAACAAAAATGCATATGTATATATATTATGTACATATGTGTATGTTATATGCCCACGAATTTTCTTTTATTTAGGTCGAGGGTGTATTCAATGTTCACAATTTAGAAGAAAAATTTTCGAAAAAAAATTCTTTTTCTTTTCAAGTAGAAAAGCTAAAAAATAATATTCACATTTTATCATACATCTGAAAATTATATATTGTTACATAATTTGAATGGTTACTAATTTATTTGTTTAATTTCAGATAGTATTTTTGGATTTATGCTTAAATGATGGAAAACTTGTAAAAGGTATGTTTTAACTTTTTTTGTCTTATTTACTTTTAATTTAATTTCCTATATTGTATATTATTTTATTAAAATTTAGATGAAGAATCAGATCAATATAAAATTATTTGGAACCAAAATAATATATACAAATATAGAAATATAAAGGTAAAAACCCAAAAAAATAAAAGTTTTTCAATTCTACTATATTTCGTGATATAAAAACAACGCTTCTTTTTATATAATATTGAATATATTTTTTTTTTTTTATAGGAAACAGAATATATATATAACTTCTTATTATATGAAACTTTTCATATTAATGCATATTTACTTTGTTTTAATGATGGAAAACGTCGAAATGGTAATAAAATATGAACACAGAAAAAATATACATTTAAAAATATAAGGAGTGAGAAGAGCAAGTTAATGAAATAGACATATACCTTAACAACCTTTTTAAATTTTGTTTTTGGAAATTTATTTCATGATATTTTAGCAAGCAGCACTTCAGCATCTGTAGTTGAAGATTTGAGTGGGAAATTTGAAGTTAATGTCACAGATTTAATATCAAACAAAGGTATACAAAAAATGAAAAAAAAAAAAAAAAAAAAAAAACTTGATGAATATGCTTATTTATTTTTCCATATTTTATACAAACTTAACTTATTCATATTATATTTTTTTTAAGTGATAAACACAAAATATAAATTACAATTCTTGGAAAATAGTAAAAAAACCAAAGATGAAGACGAAAAGAAAAATGATAAACCATTTATTTTTGCCAATTCTTACTTATTATTAACAATACAATTTTATAAGCGTAATCAAATTTCGAACAATTACAAACTCTTTTAACTTACCATTTATACATATGGAATTCATTTTTACACAATTTTTGTAGCTTTTCTGAAACGGAAATTAATTGAAACTCCCTTAAATCTAGACTGTTTTAAAAATTTAACAATTAAAAATGAAAAAGACGTGGTTGATAAAAAAAATGAAAATATCAGTGATCTGTTTAACAAGTAAAACATTCTAATTATGTTTTCTCTTTAGTATATTTTATTATATTTAGTGCAAAAATATAATTACATTAATATATCCTTTTATTTTTCCGAAACTTACCAGTTATATTTTGAATGGAATCGAATTGATAAATACAGAAATAGACAAGCTTGGAAAAAATGAACATATAAAACTTTATCAAATGTCAAAAGAATATTTTAATTTTTTAAATAATTTGAAAGAAAATGAAAAATATATTAATTTATACAACAACATTAAACATATCATGGTAATCTATTTCCATTTTCATGTTCATTCATTTCTTACTATGTCTTATTCTATAATACATATAATAATTTGTAACAATATATACATGTATTTACAATTTTTTCAGATACAAATAATGTACGAATTAATAAATAAAAATATTTACAAAAATTTTAATTTAAACGATTATACAAGTTTTAAAGAAGAACAACTAGAAGAAAGTATGACTGCAAATAAAGAAAAAAAATATATAATCCAAGAAAAAGTTCAAGATAGCGATCATGAAAATAATAGTATTGATTGTAAAAGTTATATACTTGATGAGAACACAAATTATATATATACACAACTATTTAATATAATGTCTGAATCATGTAATGTTATTATAAATAACTATTTTGAAAAAAGGGAAGACATTAATAATAGTTCTATAAAAGAAATAAAAAATAAAAATAATATAAAAGATATAGAAAAATATTTATTTGCAATATTTTGTGAAAATGAATTTTTATTAAAAAATAAAAAAAATGAAAAATTTGCTGAAGCTATATTAATTATACTTTTTAAAAAAATATACTCATTTTATGATTATAAAAAAAATGATATGGAAATTTTGGAAAACCATAAATATAATCATATTATTAATATTATCGAAAACATTTCAGGAGAGGATTTAAATGGAATAAACAAATCTCCTCAAAGTATAGACCAGTCATATATTTATAATAAAATTGAAGAGAAAGAAAAAAAAACATATTTCTCTAATAATACTAATGATATAAAAGGATTAATATTATCAATATATACCAAAAATAAAAGTAAAAATAATTCTAATTCATATTTAATTGACTATATTGAAAATTATGAACATGTTCAAAAAAATAATGACCAAGACATACACACAAAAGGAGAAAGTAAAAAATACGAAAACAATGGAAAGCATGAAGATATAATATCAATCTTTAACTTGAAACAAAATAAAGAAATAACAAATTTATTCACATATATAATATATAAATATTCAAAAATTTTACTAATAACAAATAATATAAATCAATTTGGTAAGCAAAATAATGAACAAGAACAACAAATCAATTATACAGAATATTGTATACAAAATGAAAGAAACACATTTATTACTCCAAATTGTGCTTCAAATAATTTGGAATATAACGATTGTTTTGAATATCATTCCAATTATGATTCATACCAAAAGTACATTCAACCTCAAAAAATTCAGTCAGCCATTTTGTCCCTCTCCACCTATATACAGCTCACCAATTTTGTAAAAAAAAAAATAAAATAAAAAAAATATAAAAAAAATATAAAAAAAAGCTAGCTGAGTATATAATTTTTTTTTTATAGGAAAATATAGAAAGCATTTTGATGCTAAGTCTACTATATCTAAATACACACAAATATGACGAATCAATACAGATCGCAAATTATCTTATAGAAATTCTTAAAAAAAATAAATCAGAAGATAAAACTAAAGATGAAATGGATATGAAAAGTCTATATTTGCATAGCTCATTTAACTATAACGAAATATGTATGAGTAAAGAAATATGCATATATATAAAAGCACTTTGCTATTTTTTCCAGCATAATTATATTTATTTTTATATTAACATGAATATAATTTTAAACACGAATGAAAATGTAATTCAAAAAGAAATTGAAAAAAACTCCAACTTTTTTAAGAATGAGAACCTCAAAAAAACAAGCAATGCATATGTGTACGATAATAGCAACGATCTAAATGAACTGAACGAAATAAATTTACAAAAAGATGAAAAAACCGATAAAAAAAGTATTAAGAAGAAAAAAAATGGAGATAAAGACGATTGTAATATGGAAAAGAAAAAAACAAATGGAAATGATAAGGACCAAACAGATGATACATTCAAAAGGTTAGAACAAGACAATGAAAATGTTGACAATAAAAATGAGTACAATTCCAAAAATAGTCTAAGAGCATTGAACGATATTGAAAAGGAAAACGAAAAAAAATTATCAAAAAAAAAGGAAGAAAATTTATCAGTTGTTAAAAAAATAACTACAATAAATTGTTCTGAAGTTAATATAAATGATATACCATTGAAAGATAAGTTTATGATTTTATTTCTTATATATTGCTTAAAATTTAACATTTTAAATATTGTGATGTATATATATGAAAATAATAAATTTTTTTTAACTAATGCAACATTGAAGACATCTTTGTATAGACAATTAATTATTAGATTGTTTTTTTCTCTAAAAGGTAAGAATAAATTGTGTTTAGCTCATTTAAAATTATTTCTATTTATTATTTCGTATTCTTTGGATAAGCATATTTATGAATTGTATTTTCTCTAATTATTATACACATGAAAGAAAAAAAATGAATATGCCCATACCTTTATATAATATATGGCTTTATTTACAGATTTTACAAAATGTATTAAAATTATCGATGAAACAAAAGAATATAATAACAATTTAGACATTTTGTATATTTATGCAGAATCACTATACAAGTTAAAAGACTATAAAAAGTCGATTACATATTTAAAGGAGTATTTAGATTTATGTGCTTATGACAACATACGGGCAAAAATATATATACAATTAAGCAAATTATATATTTGTTTAAATCAATATGAAGATTCTAAAAGCATGATTAAAAACTCTTTGCAAATAAATAAAACAAGTTATGCATATTTATATTTTTCTTATTATTATTTCAAAAAAAAAAAATATATATATGCATACAAGTTATTATATAAATCCAATGAAATCAATATTTTTAATCATAAAATATGGGCATCTCTATCTATTATATTATTGCATTTAAATATGAAGGTACATATTATATTTGAAAAAAAAAACGAGTTATGTCAAGCTATTGAAAATAACAAATACACTTATGTAGTAGTTGTAAAGGCATATGTGTAGATACCTCATTAATATGCATTATTTTATTTCGTTTTTTTTATGTGAATGTTAACATTTTTTTTTCCATTTTTATAGAATGAAGCGGATAAATGCTTAAATAATTTCATTAAAATGAAAAAGTATAAAAAAGAAACAATCATGGAAATAATTGAAGCATACAAAGAACTTGGTTATGAAACAAGTGAAAAACAATTATTAAATTTTTTGTCTCAACAAATAAATGAAAATTGTAGAGAGTAACCCACAATGCGTTTTTCTCCATTTTAACATGTTACGTTATTTTAGTTTATGATTCTGTTTTTTTTTTTGCTACTAATATTCTTAACATAATTAAGGATATATATATATATATATATATATTTGCGAACTTAAAAACTAGTAAATTTATAAAATCGACAAATATTACTTTAAGAAATATATTAAAAATTATATTAACAAATAACAATAAGGTTATATGCATATATTTATATTATCATCATTTCGCTTGCTCTTATTATAAATATACATTTTTTAATAAATGGATCGTCAAAAAAAATAATTGGAAAATTAAAAAAGCATTTAATACTTAGAAAAATAAGATAAATAATTTATTAATAAATAATGTGTTCGGAGCCATTTATAATTAACTTAGTGTACATTATTGTGTTAGCATATTTTTATTATTAACAAAACAGCCAATAAAAAAAATACAGCTAAAATAGGAAAAAATAAATAAAATATATAGGGAAGAAAATAAAAAATATCAAGTAGCTTTTTTAGGATATATAATAATGATAAGCATAAATATTTCCTTAATTTTCATGATGATATGTAATATATGTGCATACGTAGTTTCATAAGTCAGATTAGCATATATATGTTATTTTACTCTCTTTGCTAATTAATTTTATTTTTGTAAAATTCTTAACAATGTGTTTAGCTATGTTTAATTTGTTCAAATAGCTAAATTGAAAAATTAATAAAAACATTAACATGGAATATTTTTTTTTATCTTATAATTTTTGTAACATGATACAAAATAAAAAGGTATGCTATACTAAAGTATTTTTATATCGTTATGAGTATGTATATAGCAAAGATTATATCGTAAGTTATGCGAAGATATAACACCAAATATAATTTCAATGGAAATTAGCAAACAACTGCGTGTAAAAATATAAAAGGATAAGGAAATAAATAACGCACAGCATCAATAACAATAATATGGTGTGAGTCTTCAAAAAATGAATAAAGTGAAGCAAGTTATGAAAAACTCAAAGAATGTAATTAATTATATAGTATTAATTTTTATATACATAATTTTATGGATATATTTGTATTTTTATTACCTTGTAAGAAATATAAAAAATTTTATCATATTCCAACTTTTTGATAAATTTGAATTATTTAAAAAGACAAAATGGATTATTTATAATTTTACTTTGGATAGCCTTTTAAAAAATAAACATAAATTCATCTTAAATATTGTAGGATTTTTTAAAAATAGGAAAGATAAAAAAAAATTATTAAAGACACGAATTAATAAAATACCTAAGCATATATATATTGTTTTCAAAACAAATGACATTATTATTTTGAATGAAAAAAAATTTATAAAATATATAATTGATATAATCATATATTTATATGAGCACCAAGTTCAGTATTTAACTATATACATACCAAATCAAATTTTTAATTGTGCATTTTATGAAACACTGATAAAAGATTTGTATGAACGCAATTATTTTACAGAAGTGAATAATTATTCAAATATATTTAATGACAATCCCAAAAATTGTTCAGAAAAACTGATTGAACAATTTGTTATAACTAGGTTTGACCCTATTGGTAAGAAAATTCCCTTTAGCAAAAGAGAAAAATATGAATCTTTTAAAAAAAAATTTGAATATGAACAATTTTCTATTTATCTAAAATTTATGAATAAAACTTATTCCCATGAAAAATTAATAGATATAGCGGAAAAAAATACAGTAATATCAAAAGGGGTGTCAGTATCAGATAATTTTAATTCATTCAACACAAATATAGAACATATTATAAAGAAAGTATTTTATTTAGATCACAAAAATATGCATCACATCATAAATAAAACCCGTTTTATTAACTTTGTTCATCATTTATTCAACCTATTTATAGTACCAAAAGATCTTTTAGTGAATTTTTTAAAAAAAAAATTCAAATTTTTTAAACTAAATAAGCACTTATCATATTTTTTTGTTAGAATTTATAAAACTATTGTCATTTTATTTTATTCTTTATTGAAATTATTAAAGGATGAAACGATGGGGGTTAAGAAAACAAACAATGAGATAAATACATTTGACAAATTTGATTTCAAAACAGAACAAATTGAAGAAACTAACTTCATTTTAAAAATTTTTGAAAACTCAATAGTAGACAATAAACACTTAGTTGAGTCAATTAAAATATTAATTAAGAACAACATACCTTTATATGTAAAACCTACCCATGAAAATATTTTTCAAGATGGGTACAACGAATTATTTAATGACATATCCGTTGATATCGTTCTTTCTTTGAGAATAGGATTAATTGATTATTTCATTTCAACATTTAGGCATTATAAAACAACCAAAAAAATTAATAAAAAAAATATTCTTAATTTTGTTTTAGAATATTTTAGCTCCTTTTTTTTTATATACAATATAATTCATCCTTTTCAAAAAAATGGAATACAACCATGGGTTTTATCATTTTCAGAACTTTATGAATTTTTTGGCTATGATGTAAAGTCAGTGCACAAGGCATTATCATATTATAATAATTCAATGCAAAGATATGGTTCTTAATGTTTTAGGAAGGATTGAAGTGGAATTCCACTTGTGTGAAACAACAACACACATATAATATATATATTCTTCGTTAAATTGAATTATTTTTTTGTATATACAAATGCATTTTTTCCAATAAAAGATATGTAATATTTTTACATGAACATAATCAATCTATGACTGCTAAATACATATATGTATTTGTAAATGACTAGTTTTCACATTTTTTTATGTACGTTCATGTAAATTTCGATTATTTTTTTTTTTTTGAAATAATATTTTTGGCTATTTGTATTGCAATACAAGTGCCAGTTCATCAAACCTATATATATGTAACCTTTTGTTATATACTTGTAATATTCATACAGTAATGTATGAATAATTAAACATTTATTTTGTTACTACCTTTTGCATTTTATCGCGCTATTTTGATTTTTGGGGATATCTGATTATTTAAATATTATTTTTTTGCAGTTATCAAAAACTTCCTATTTTTTTCATATCTTTATATAATATTATGTGTGTATACAGGCGGGTTTATATTTATTTACACCCTTGAGTTTACTCCCCATTTTTACATAAACAAATAATATTCTATATAAAGTAAATCTTGTTAAATACCAAACTAGCTATTTTATTTCTATTTATTTTATTTTAATATTTTTTTTATAACATTAGATTATATTTAATACGCTAAAAAATACAAAACATATAAAAAAAAGAATAAAAACAACCAAACATCAAGATAATAAAATAATAAATATAAATATGGAACTTGACATAATTATAACCCTAAAGCGATGTAAAAACTATAAACATTTTATCTTAACAAATTTTAAATATATAAGTTTTAGGAATAATCCACATTCATTATATAAATTAAAAATTTACATTTTGGATTTTGTTTAATTTTTTCCCCTTAGTTTTTCCAATTTTACCGTTTTTTTTAGTTATAATAACAAAATAGTAATTATGTAGTTTTAAAAATATTCAAGCAAAGGTAATAAAAGCGCACAATAATTCGTAAAAAAATTGAATTATTTTAATAACACATATACCTATATACATAGACTATATATTATATAAATATCCCTGTTAATAAATAAATAGTATTTATATTCCACATATTTTTCTTTATACAGTTTGTTACACTAAGAATTATTTTTATGTTTATTTATTAAATTTTATAATTATTATAGTACTCAGCATTATTGTCAATGCTAATAACTTTACATGAAATATAAAATTATATATAAACAAATAAAAAATTAATATAACACCAAATTTCGTGATTAAAAATTAAATATAATTTAAATTCCTTCATTTCTATTATTTTTTTTATTTTTTCCGTAGAAAAAAAATTGTAAAAATCGCAAAATTGCAAAAAATTGCATATTATATATATATGTGTTAATTATTGTACACTGATTTATATTTGGAAGCTTATATAAATTAGTCAAATAATTTTTGTATTTATATGGTCTTATATGATTATACATATATATATATATGCGCCCTTGGATAAACACTAATGTACCATGCCCTATTTATAATAAAATATATTTTATAAAGCTAAAGGGATGATCCTATATATCCCCTAAATTCGTTTTATTTGATTTGATTCATATATACCACGATGTAATTACTTGACAAATGTTTATTAAGTATATGTATACTTTCATTTATTTGTTTTATTTTGGGGGGCACATTTATATATTTACTTTGTTTTTAAAGAGCGATAAAATAGTATGCTTTGTATATATATATATGAAGTGATATACACAAACACGCACACGTATATAGTGCTATAGGGACATTAATAATATACCCAAAACATAGATATATTGGCATGCTTATAAATAATAGTTCAACTCACATTGAGTTTTCTTATTTCCGTTATGGAATTTAATTAATTATTTTTAACTATTTTTTAATTTTATTTTTTCTCATTTTACTTCATTTTTTGTAATAATGCACGTAAGCACAGGTGGAAACGATATAACAGTGATTATAAATGATTACATTAACAAAGAATCAACGTCTTATCAGATTACAGATATAAATAACAATATAAAAATAAATGATCTTATTAATAAAATTAAAAAATTAAAAAATTATAATTATAATAATTCGTCCTTAGTGTTATATTTTGCAAAAGTGGAATGTAAGCTGGATGAAAAGTTGTCAACATATAATAAATCGAATAGAAAAACAATTAAATTCGAATTATATATATCATCACTAATAACTATAAATGTTAGGACATTACAGTCATGTGGGTCTGGGACAACCCGATGTATACCGTTATGGTCTTTTTGTTGTAGACAAAACATCAAAATCCGGATTCTTGATACTTCAGATGTTCGATTATTAAAGCAGCGAATTTACAATATCACAGACGACGACATTTCGTAAGTTCAAAAAATTAAAAACTGAAACAATATAAATTATTTGTGTTTATATGGCTACAACCAGCTTTCTACATTCACTTATATAAATATATATGTATATGTCATATGTGTGTATATCCACTTTGGTGCTGGATACAATTATTCAAAATGTTTTTTTTATTCTCCCTGCGTTTGTTTTTAGGATACCTGTCGATAATATTGTTTTACTTTATAAAGGAGCCCCATTAAATAACTTTTTGACCCTAAAAGAGTCAGAACTTATAGACAATTGCTATGTCGATTATTTTGTTCCACTTTGCTATATTTATAAGGAAAAAAAAAAAAAAAACAAAGAAGAAGATAATGATGACGAAACTGAGCTTGGAATTTACAAAGATAAAAAATCTATAAAGAAAATCGAAAGTACCAAAATAGAAGAAAAGGACACAAAGGTTGAAGAAATAAAAAAAATACCAACTGTTGAAATAAAAAAAACACCAACAAATGAAATAAAAAAAACACCAAAAACTGAAATAGAAAAAACACCAACAACTGAAATAGAAAAAACACCAACAACTGAAATAAAAAAAACGCCAACAACTGAAATAAAAAAAACACCAACAACTGAAATAAAAAAAACACCAACAACTGAAATAAAAAAAACACCAACAATTGAAATAAAAAAAACACCAACAACTGAAATAAAAAAAACACCAACAACTGAAATAAAAAAAACACCAACAACTGAAATAAAAAAAACACCAACTGAAATAAAAAAAACACCAACTGAAATAAAAAAAACACCAACAGTTGAAGAAATAAAGAAAGAAAGACTCCCAAGCAATAATGCGAATATTGACAGGTCGCGTAATAAAAATAGAAGGGGAAGAAGGCAACCTTAATATATTAAATAACATAAATCGATAAAACAATGTGGTACTTTAAATTAGGAACAATTATAGAAATTTTAAAAATAAAAAAAATATATTTGGATAGTGCTTATACGCACTTCGAACTGAGGAAAATATACTTACCATTTGATATATATTAGTGCATGCATAAGTTTGATGAGTTAATACTTATTTACATAGGTATACATTAGTGGATATTTTTCTTAAGAATGTAAGAAAAAAGAAAAATTCCTATATTTTCAGTTGTATATAAATCTTTTCTCCTATGGGCATTGCCTGTTGGATTTTTATTAATTTAACTGTTTTACATATTATATGTTTACTACAAAATAACAGGCTACTTATTGTGTGTATTTATGTTGTTTGCCGATATTATAATTGTTAAGGTTATCGTTTTTTTTTATCTTTTTTTTTTGTTTTGATTATTTTTTTAATGTCCTATATTTTAACCATTTTTAAGAACAAAATAGCTTAATATATTCCTTGCATATTATATATGTCCATTTTATTTATTTTGTTCTTGTGCTTATTCTACGCACACACAAAAATATATATACATAATATTATGAGTGTTTAAAAAAAGTTGTTAAAAATTATGAACAAGCAATAAAGATATAAAAATTATAAAACTTGGAAAAATTCATAAATGTCTAAAAATTGTTAGCAAACTCAAAAAATATATAATATAATTTATCTCCATTTAAAAACACCTTTAATTATAATTGTCCAAACAATATCTATAATAACTTCTACACATATTAAATATATAACTATCCATTCTAACTTATATCCATGCTATAATAATGAAAAGTGTAAGCGGAAATATAAAAAAAAATAAAAAAATGATATTAATGTGTGAAAAAAAAAAGCTAGCTAAAAATGATCATATATTTATGCTCACTAACCTGAATTGTTAATTCGTTTTGTAGCATATCATACAAATCCTTAATTATATCGAGTCTGTAAAAAATAACGGATTTGTACATATCAACAGACTAAATATAGAATAAAATAATGAATGTAATTATTATGAGCAAATTTCTTAAGCTTAATTAAAAATGGCACTTGCGTTATTTCACTTTTTTCAACAAATTATAAAACATTCGAATTACAAACCTCCATACTATTCCCATTTTTGATATTCATTTCTATCATACTTATTTAAAGAATGATGATTCTTACCTGTGATTTAATATTTCTACTCTTTTGGATATATCTAAATATTTTCTAAAATGTTCATATGTTTCAGTAAAATCCTCATGGTCCCAAAATATTTCTGAACAGACATAAAATATGAATATTTTTTTTCACAATATAATATATACATGTAAATATTTGAAAAGATTAATTTACTATTACCTGGTGTGTCTAACATATCACTATTCATATTTACATAAAATCTGTTTACGAATAATTCTCCAATTTTTTTACTTATGTCATTTTTCTTTAACTGAATTTTTCCTGTTCTAGCTATACACTCTAAAAAAATTAATGCATGCGCCACAGACATAAATAAAAGCATTTGTTCACACGTTTTGTAAGTTTTATACTTATATATACAATATTTTTGTGTGTATTTATGATGAGTTTTTATTTAAAATATTACCTGGAATATTTTTTGTCTTATCTATTGTATCATCAACCACATTTTCAAAATACGATAATTTTACACTCTGGAAAAATTAAAAAAAGTAGAATGAAAACATATTTATTCAAAATCCAACTAATTTATTTAGTTCAAGAATATTATTATTTGGATCGATAATTTGCTCATGATTAATGATTGTGTTAGATTTGTTATTTTACCTGTGCAAATGCATATGAATAACTTAACTTTTCAAATATATTTTTTGTATAAATATATATAATATCATTCTTTATTTTAAAGGAATTTCCATCTATATTTTTTTCATCTTTATAGTTATCTCCATTATTGGATATATTCATAATGTAAAACATGCTATCCATTTCATTGTTATTTTCTGCATATGCTTCACTTAAATATTTCCTCAAGTTCGCAATTAATATCTTCAATTAGAAATAGAAATAAAGAATATAAGTAGTTAAGAAAATATATTAAACATCATTCAAACATATATATATGGTAATTTATTAGTAATCATCAATATAGTTCCAATAAATATAAACATGAGCATACATTTTGTTTTGTTATTCATTGTCAAATACCTCCTTTTCTTTTATGTTGAAATCCCAAAGAACAATACAACCAAAACGAAACAAAAAAAATGTTTTTTTTTGTTCGAAAGCTGAACAAAATATGACTTCACTGTATACTTTTTTTATTCTGAAAAGTTGGTATATTTTTTTTTTTAATGTGTACATATATATATGTATCGATATAAATTAGTCTACAGGTTTTTATGGCTGATTATATATGCACTCTTATATTTTTAAGATAAAACAATTCCATAAATATATAAATATATATTTGTGTCTGATTTCTCATTTTACTTTATAAAATCTTTGCTTATATTGTGTGCTTTAAGATCCTTTATAAATCGGGAAAAGTGCTGTGTAGTAATAAAATGAATTAAAAATATTTTTACTATATAAAATCGAAATAAATTAATTTGAAAATATTTATAATTATATATATCTCAATCTGTTAATATGAATATTACAAAATCTGTTCCTAGACAACATGCTATTACAATTCCTGTTGGCTCGTCATCCTTCTAAAATGAAAAAAAAGTATATTAAGTATGCACAAAAAAATATTTTTTTGTCTATATTTTATTAGGAACATAAATGTTTACCTTATTTTTTATTATATCAAATTCGTTTTCTCTTTCACTGTTTAATTCCAACTTCTACCAAAAAAAAAAAATAAATAAATAAACACAATTAAATATTTGGCTAGCTTCAAGTTATGCACATGTCGATTTTATTCTATCCATTTTTCTTTTGTCATATTTAAAATATATTCCTTACAATGTCTATTAAATTGGAATTCTTATCTAGAATATTCTATAGACAAAAAGATAATACAAAAAAAAATATAAATAATATAGGAAGTAAAAAATATTCGGATAAAACTCATGTTTTGAATTGAATAGACATAAACAATGATATATTTACAAGTGTCTTATTTTACAAATTTTTGTTATTATTATTGTTACTAAGTTATGCTTGAATCTTCTATTTTCTTTTTGGAAATATTTTGAAGATAGGGTATTTTCCTAAAAAAAATATGCATGTTTTTATCCAAATTAAAAATTTTAATTAATAAGAAAGAGAACAACACAACTGTATGTGTCCATATGTACGTATAATATTATTACACTTTTGGAAGATGGACATATTTTTTTATTTATAACTAATTTCTGATTATCATTTTCGTCATCGTCTTTTTTTAATTGATCTTTAAAAAGCATATACATATTAACATAACATAATATACATTAAAATTGGTAAAAAAATACACTGTTATATGGTAAATAAATAAATACATATATATATATATATATATATATATATATACATTTGTATAGTCATGTAGAAATAAAGAAAGAAATAACACTTAAATATTTTATATAGTTTGAATAATAATAAATGCGTATTGTAATTATTTCCTCATATATTCGACATATGAATATATTAGTATGGACGTATATACTATATTTATTCCATTAAATTAAAATAGGTATTATATAAAGCAAAATATATATAATTTTTATGAAATATATAATTACATGTTGTTGTATTTTTATTTATTTTATATTATTTTTTTAATTTTGTTTATTAAAATAAATATACATTAAAAAAATAATGAATTTTGAGAATTTTTTATGACAAGTGCCATATAGCATATATATATATAAACACATTTTTCAACAATTTATTTTGTAGAATATAATAAAATTATTTAAAAAATGAAAGAGAAATCGCCCCGATTAAATAATAGTATAACTACTTAATTGTGCCCAAATTGTATCTTTCTTGAATTTTACTTTTTTGTAATTTTTCAAAATAATTTTGCATATAATTTCCAAAATGCAACATATTTTGTAGGTTATTATTACTCCGTTTATTTTATTTATATTAATTTTTTATCTACATTTATTTTTTTTATCGCACATTATATATAAGACAACACCCATTAGAATGCTGAATCTATTTATTCTCCATCCTATTTTGTAATATATCCAACTTTTATTATCTATATTCATATAATAAGATTCATATTTTATACATACTAAGAATTATATCAAATATTGGATTAAATACACATATGTATTGTCTATATAAACAGCACATACATAGATTAAGGGCCCGAAAAAAAATATTATCAATGCATAATAATAATAAAGATATGGTACATGTATTTATCTATTTATCTCATTCCACAAAACTAATAAAGAAAAAAAATATAGATAAAATAAATGAAGCCTCGAAAAATATGTCATACTGTTTGGGTGCACATATTTCACCATAACAGTAGATAACAAATATATTAAATATTAAATGAGAATCAAAAAATAGCTACCTTAATGTGTTACAAATTTGTGCTCATTTCCTCCATGATTTTGACACATAAGAAACATCCCAACATAATTTTTTTCGGTATTTTTAGATGTACTTATATTTTTTTTGGATTCATGTATTTTACTAACACAATATTTAACTCCTCCATAACAGGTAGATATATTAAATCCATCTATTAAATCTTTTCTAAATGCAAAAGTAAAACCAAGAAAAATATTATCATATTCATTTTTGTATATATCTGAACAAGCACCTTGGACATTTGCAGTTACATCATCTTGGTCGATGTATATGAGTTGTAATGAATTTATACTTTGATAAAACGATGGAATACAAAATCCCCAAATTAAATAATCTGTATTATTTTTCATTTTCTCAATAATACACTTATTATCACCTATAGAACATGGTTTTATTTTTATTTTGTCTAAATTTTTATCCTGATCTAATTTGATTTTAAATGCTAGTCCTAATTTATTTCCATCTGAACATGTTATATCTAATTCTTTCCCATCAGAGGATTCATTATCACTTTTTTTGTAAATCGTTTCAAATTTTATAAAATTATATTTGACACAATATATCCATCCAAAAGTTATAATTTCTGAATTTTTATTTATATAGGAACATGATGTGTCATAGTCCCCTTTATTATAGCATGGATGTACTTTTATCCTATTTTCTAGAATTTTCTTTTTTTTTTTTTGGTTATTTGTTAATTCCACAGATTTATCAAATGCAAATATAAATCCAGTACTTTTAGTATACCCATCGGGGCAAGTTAAAATTAAAGATCCTTTCCCAGATCCTGTTATTTGTTTTCCATCGAGTAATATATCAGTTATATTTTGAGAATAATAATAATTTTCTTGATTCATACCAAATAAATTGTTATAATATAACAATGCATTATTATATGATTCTTTTTTTTCTATATGCATAAATGAGCTCAATGAAAATAAATCGAGATATATAGGTGCTATATTTGTATATATAGAATTTCTCCACTTTTCATAAGTTAGTTGTTTCCAGTCCTCATTTAATTTAGTTCCTCCTTTTATATCTAAATTTATTTTGTTTGAAGTTGAATTCTCATATTTGTTCAATACATCATTTGCTTTTTTTTCTAAATTGTCGTTATTTTTTTCTGCTTGTTCATCTTCCATATAATTATCTTGGCTACCACCTCTATATGCATATTCCCCCTTTTCAATTTTGAGTATCTTTTGCAAAAGCAATCGATCTTTAAATACATTCAAATATCTATTATTTTCAATTGGATATTTATAATTATATATTTTTAATTCTTCAAATTTATGTATTGGTACTTCTAACGTATTAATAGTTTTTCCACCAAAATGAGCTGATACAATAACATGTGTTCCATATTTTCTGAAAAAATCGATCCATGGTTTAATAAATTTTATACATTGGTCATTCTTGGAATTATACATATATATCAACTTGGAACAAGTTTTTTCAGTGATACTTTTAGACAAAATAGGTAAATTTTCAGTGTCTAATAAAAAATCGGAATTTATATTTTTAATAGATTCTCTTAAACTATATGTTGCATAACTATGTAAGCATGTATTCTCTGCAACGATATATTTTCTCTTTTTTATTTCTAGATCTGTAAAATACCCTTTATATGGTATAGAAGCTGAAAAAGGGTTAATATTTCTATCCAAATCATCTATGCTTATATTATTCAATGCTATATATGTAACATCATTTATATCTTCGATAAATTTAAAATACTCCTCTTTATGACAAGCATTTTCATTGATATAGTCTATATTGTTTTTTGTGTCAAATATGATTTCTTTAAAGCCTGCATCTTCATTAAGCTCGTTATTTGGTAATGGCCACCCAAACATAATATCATATCCCTTTCCTATGTATTTATTATATATTTCATTGCTGGATAGGAATTCTTCTTTGGTTTCATCATTGTGGTCATAACACATAACAAAACCACCAACCATAAAGAAACACAAAATAAGATATGCACTTATTTTGGGAAATTTAATTTCTAAATTAATAACCATTTTAAAAACGTTATCGATACAATTTGTATTCAAAAAATAAAATAAAAAAAAAACATCACTAGGAATGCATAATTAAAATATTTCTATAAAGTATATAAAACTGTGATATTTTTTATTAAAATATTTTGTATTATTGAAAAAAAATATAAAATTATACAGTTAAAATTAGTTATGCACATTATTTTTATTTTTTTTAAACAAAAAAAAGAGAAAATTTTGCACATAAATTACAGAAAAATCATACATTTAGGTAAACATTGACTAAAATATAGCTAGTCATGAAAAATATTATGTCTTGTTAATAAAAAACAGACGTATTTCACACAACTAGACAAAAATTATTATGTCCTGTTAATAAAAAATTGACACATTTTATACAACTAGCCAAATCAAAAAGCAATAATTTGCTAAATATTAAATTAAATATTTAATATGAGAGCATTAAGCCAATGATTGTTTATTATTTTTCAATATTTAAATAATTTTTTAGTTTTCACAGCTTTAACCCCCATTTTTTTGGAATATATAAGCAAACACCTATGTATATATTATCCTCTCCAAAGTAAGTAATACATAAATATATTATAACGTTGTTTTCCAAGATAATAAACTAAAAAAATAAATGTAAAATAGTTAAATTGTCTTGATAAGACAGTTGGGGTGAATACCCCCCTTTGTAATTGGTTTTCCATATTGTAAGCTGCAAATTGCATGAACAAATAACCACAAAAAAATAAAAAATAAGTAAAATAAAAAATAAGCAAAATATAAAACAAGCAAAATAAAAATAATAAACAAAATAAACAAACACGGAAAAATACGGTAATTACAACTATGCGACGTGAAAAATAAAGGCACTAAGAGATTGGTTTGTCATTATCATATTCTAAGAAAGTTAGGAAATATTTTTTTTTCTCATCCAAAGTCATTTTTTTCCATAAATAAAATGGGACTAAATGTACGGCAGAAAAAAACACATTAAAATATTCCAACTGTATTTGTGCCAATTTAGTCAAAGACTTTTTTTCAAAAAATTTTGGATTGCCAAATGAGTTAAAACTGATTTTCAGTTCATCAACTGGTGTGTAATAATAATTTTGTGCTGCAAATAAAATAGCTATTTTCTTTTGTGTTTTAATATTTTTTACATATATATAATCGGTATATAAGAAAATTGAATTTCTTTCACCATGCTTCTTATTAATAAATTTAAATTTATAATTATTGTGCTTTAAACTTTTTAACAGTTCATACATTTCTTTAATTATTTGATAATGGTACACTATTTCTCTTTTTTTATGACAACTTTTAAGTAAATCGCTATCTTCATTTTGAAATGGCCTTAATGCATATGTAGATATAAGATATGAATTTGGCTTAATATATTTTTTAAAATCTAGAGAATATATTATAGGAAGAAGCTTTTTAACTAAAAATAAACAGTGGCTGTTTGTTTCAGTATAGCTAGGTATGATATTATTTTTGTTGAAAAATAAGCATTTTATATACTTAATGCAGAAATTGTAAAAATATATATATATATATTTATTTATTTTTTTTTTCGTCAAATGCTGATACATTAATTCAAAAAGAAATGTTATTATAATTGTTTCTAAAATATTTATGTAGTGTATTGTTTCATTTAATTTATGTTTACATATCACATATTTATTATTGTACATAACTTTTATTTCATTAATATTATTTATCACCCTTAAGAAAGCTATAAGTTTATCCTTATTATATGAATAATTATTTTCATAATTTTCAGTGATTGAAGGTTTGTCATGATATAATAAGTGATCATTCGTATTTTGTGCATCATTAATTTTTCTGAACAATTCAGAATATATAGAATCAAAAAAACTTCTTATATTTAAATATAAGTTATGCTTACAAAAATGATCATAATCCTTATGAATTAAAATAAAATAACTGCAGATATGTGTTATGTCTTTTAATTTTTCTGAACTTAATTGTTCAAACTTATTATGCATCATAAATACACACTCTAAACTTTTGTGAAATAAGTCTGAGGAAAAGAGAGATATGAAAAAAGTTAAATGGAAAATATCTAGAATGTTTTTTAAATTAATTCCATTGATATATTTTTTTGTATTATCCTTATATATTGTATGAGATTTTTTATCATGAATAAAAGATAGTTGTTTTATATTATTTTCATAACTCGGGGTAGTAACTTTAGTGTGTGAAATAAAACTTGTCAATTTAATATTTAACAAATAAAAAATAGGCGTAGATATAAAATTTTGATGAATTGAAAAATTTAATAATTTTATTAAATGGTTTATGCCAAGAGATGATGAAAAATATAGAATTTGCTGATTAAAAAATATTATAAAATATTTTGAAAAAATAATAAAATTATTTAAAAAAAATACTAATTTAACAAAATCATTTGAAGTATAATTTTGTATAGTTCTTGGTAATGTTACTAATATTTTTGTTATTAATTTATTATCTTTATAATTAAAAAAAGACAAACTATTTAAACAATCTAGTAATACACATATTTTATATTGACTTAAATTTTGTGTTATACATTCAGTTAATTTTTTAAATAAAAAACTATTAAATAAATTTATATTTTTTGCTGATTTTAATATAGAGCTTATTTCACTAGGTTTAAAAAAATAACATTTCAAAGTAATTATTTTATAAATATTTTTATATATCCACACATTTCTATATCCGTATTTTGAAAAAATAAATAAATGTTTAGGAGTTTCTTTAAAAAAATTAGCTGAAACCCCCTTTAGTGCCTTTTTCCATTTTTCTTTTTCTTCACAAATTATTTTTTCATTTAAGTTTTCATCATTATCACAAATATGATAAGAATTAACTAAAAAAGTTTTTCCTTGTAAAACTTTTGAAAATAAATAGCTTCCAAAATGTTCATAAAAATATGCTATAGTATTAAAAATATACTCGTTATGTAAATTATTTTTAGCTAAAAAATATGCTATAATAAAAAAATCAGTAAATGAAAATTTGTCAACATTTTGATTTATAAAATTTTGAACAAATTCTATAAATTTATTTGTTATTAATAATGGAATATTTAAAATGTCTAATAAAAAAACAAATTCGTTAATACTTATATTTTTAATAAGTTTCTCATTTGTAGATATTTTATTCGATACATATAATATTATAAATGGATTTAAAAAATTTTTCTCTTTAAAAGTGTGTAATATATATATCAATTCGTTAATTTTATATTCATTTATTTTACGAATTATTGTAAACATTAACACTCTTAAAATATAATACTTGGCTTTATTATTATTTAATATATAACTATTTAAATATTTTAATATATTTTTTTTATTTTGCATTAAAATTACATTTTTTATATTTTTATATTTTAATAAGTCTTCATAATTCGCTTCATCAATCTGTATATTTAATTTATACATTGTATTTTTTTTTGTATTTTCCAAATAAACTAATTTCTTTTCCTTAGACGATATATATTTTTTATTATAACAAGTTTGTTGTAAATTATTTTTGTTCTCCTTTTCAACAATATCAATACAATTCATGTTTTTCTCCTCATTTTTGTTATTTTCTTTTTGTTTTTTCTCTAAACCCTTTTCATAGGTTGAAAAATAATTCTTGTATATTTTTCCATGTATATAAAATTTTATTTTAAAATCAAAAAAATAGTTAAATTTTTTTATTGGTTTTTCTCTCTTCACAATGTTTATCATTATTCATGTATTAAGGAAAAAGACTGTAGAAAATATTTCTTTTATTTTGTTAATATTTTCTTTTTGAAGTATACTATTTTTTGTGTATTCATTTTGCATCCTGGCCTCTCTTAATCATAATTTTAAACGTAATATATATACAAAAATGTTATGATCATACATACGTGTATTCACATTTATATTAACATATATTTTCACCTAAATATAGGCAATATTCCAACATAAAAATTTGTAGAATTTTCTACGAATTCCATGTTATTTGAAAAGTATATATTTCCAACGAATTTCCACTTCCCCCATCCTTTCGAATAAACTAGATCCACAAAATAAAATTTGATAAAAATAAATGATTGTTAACAATGTAAATAATTGTTACTATTATATTATTGCATTCGTTTATTTGTGAAAAAACTTCAAACAGATATTTTGCACTTTATTTTTGATGAAATAAATCGAAATGTTTTATCACTTCATATCCCAATACATAATTATATGCATATTTATGATGTATAATTTTTTCCAAAGTTTGAAATACTAAGTTATAGAATCATACCATATAAAGAAAATATTTATAATTAAAAAATTGTATAACCACAAACTAATGAAATATTATTTTCGAAATATTCATCTCGAAATAAAAAATTCAAATAAATTTTTTATCCATCCATTTTTTTACTATAAATGATTGTTACCAATTAAAGGGAAAGGTTATTTAGATTGATTCAATATTATTAAAACGTTATTATAATTTATAAAAATATATTGTGTTTTTCGTCAATTTTATATACAAATGTAACAAGGATGAAATAATAAAAATAGCATGCATTAAATTTAAAACATTTTATCTTTAATAAAATGGAAATATAAACTAAAGATAAAACAATTCGACATAACATATATACACCACTTATTCAATGGTGTAAAAGAATAGGAGTTCATCAAATATGTCATCTCTCTATGCAGTATTATCCTTTTTTTTCTGATATATTTCATTTCCTTACAAAGAAAGATATAAGGCCTATTCAATATGACATTAAATAGACGAACATACAATATATATAATAGGAATATGCATTTCTTGAGTGTTTGGTTGTTGAACTCGAATATTTAAATCACATGCTGAACTTCCCACTTCACATAATAGATAATATGATAAACTCGAAGAAATATAATCAATTGCAAATCCAAGTATTATAAATTTTCCAGGTGTACATTTTAAACTAATTAAAGTATTTTTGTCTATATGCATTTTTTGACTCAAAGCTTTAGATTCTAACGTATTTATGAATAGCTCTTTATTATTAGGAAGGCAATTAACCCAAAAAAATTTTTGAAAATTTTCATTTATATTTTTTTGCTTTGATTGACAAGCATTTACACCACTTACACATGGCTCTATTATCATATTTGAACTTAAACTGTTTTGTATTGTTAATATAAATCCAAAACCTATTTTCATATTTGATGGACAAATAATTTCCTCATTCTCGTGAGTTGCTTTTTTTTTAATCTGATATATTTCATTTAAATTATGTTTCCCGCATAGTATCCAACCAAATTCAAAACTTTTATCTGATTCTATATTTATTCCACTATAGCATTCATCAGTTGATGAACATACATGCATTACTATACTGTCATTATATAACTTTTTTTTATTTGTTATAATAAGCCCACTAATAATTTTTTCATCATTTTCACATTTAAGCGATATATTTAAATTCACATTTTTATCTATATATTGATGCCATTTTTTAATACTCATTTTATATAAATCAGATTCGGTTTTATTTATTTCAAAAGGGTATTTATTATAATCAGAATAAGTAATGCTAGAATAATATTCTAGAGCTTTATAATAAGCAAATTTTCCATCATTTGTTTTTATAAAATCAGAAAAAGGTCTTAAAATTAATTTAATTGGTTTTGCATATTTCCCATTTATGGTTTTTTCCCATTCCTCTTCAATACCATTTGTCATAAGAACTTTTCCTTCACCGTCTTTGTATTCTTTAATATCTACCCCACCATCATATATCGTATTTTTTTCTTTTATGTAAGTTAGCATATTATCATTATTATGGTTTTGATTTGTGTAACTCTGTCTCTTTGATATGATCGATCCAAAATAAAAACTTCCAAGTTTATTTCCACTTGTAAACGGGTTCAATCGTTTTTTATATATTTGAACTTGGTCAGAATCATATATATTATTATAATATTCAGAATACAAAATGTTTATAATCTTCCCCCCATAATATACTCCAGATACTAAATGAGTTCCATATAAATTAAAAAAAGTAATCCATGGAGTTATTGTTCTTAAACAATTTTTATCATATTTATTTTTTTTATAGGAATGTACATTACATTTATATTTATTTATATTTATATTTTTATAATTTTTTTCCAAATCATTCAACATATTTATAAAAAATGGGTCTAATTTACTATTGTCAACATTTTTTAAAGCAACGAAATATTTAGAGCATATCTTTTTATCTATAATTATAGAATAACCCTTTTCAATTCGTTCAACTAACACCCTATAATAATTTGAAGAATTAAAAGGATGGATTTTATATAATGATGGAAACTTATAACTCTTATATTCATCATCTATATCTTTTAATTTTTTAATTATTTTCCCTTTTTTATTATAAATGCATTTGATATCTTCTTTTTTTTTAGCTATAAAAAATATGTTATTGTCATCTTCGATATTAGTTTTATATTTTTTTGTACTATCTTTAATTTCATTTTGATATTTACTTTCTTCTTGATTTGCTTTGTCTTGCCTATTTTTACTACCTTCATATTTTCGATCCTTTTCATTTTCGCTTGGCCAAAGTTTTTCCTTCAAAATATATCTCTTATATCCTAGATCTACAGTAAATAGTGGATCACCCATTGGATTCCCTTTGATTATATCATAAGACATTCCTAAATAATTTACTAAATATTTAATATCTGATATATCAACATTATTATTATAAGAACGTTGATCATAGATACCATGCGACTTCAAAATACAGTACACTGCTATACGGGGTGTCATCATTGCAAATGCCAACCAAATGCACCTATTTATCCCCATTTTCTAAATAATCATTCATAAATAAAAATATGTATATTATAAAATGTCTTATATATATACAGATTTATGTGTGCTGAAATGTTGTATGGATATATAGTCACAAATATAGGCTACTCTTGCTTACACACAAAATAAAAATGCTGGTGCGCATTAATATACTTAAAATTTAGGGAGAAAAAAATACAAAATACCAAATATAGAATGTGGTTAAAATAAATAAAATTTATTGGTGTAAATACCCTGATAACATGGAAATAAATGCTTTTTATTTTGTCAAATTAAATATTTATTGTAAATAAATTTTTTCAATTATCAAAAAGATAAAATTACGAATGTTATAGAATGAAAACAATGAAATTTTTTATAAGTAAAATTATGAAATGTACTAGAAAAATTAAACAAAAAGATAAACAGAAATATACCAAAATAAAAAACATACACACAAATATATATTTATGCATAACCAGGGGTAAATATGTAATTAAAAACAGTATGAAAATATTATATTTAATTAAAATAATACTTAAAGATATTTATATAATTGATGTTGTCTATGCATATTCAACTTATATTTATAATACGCATTTATCAAAAAAATATATATGTACTTATATATTTGTTTATTTGTGAAAAAAAAATTTAAACAAAATTAACAACTTTATTTTTTTTAAGATAGCCAATGCTTAAAATATTCTAAAGCTTAATAGAGAAAAAAAAAATTAGCTAAAATATCGACATTTTTATCACATATTTATTTCGTGTTCATAAAATTATTAACAATTCAGGAAGATGAGAGGAAAAACGAATTAATAATATTCCTTGTTAATATATAATTTGTAAGGTACTCAAGTCGCTAATTTATTTTTGTGAAATATTATAAAGTTGCTTTTGAACGTTTTTTTTTAATTATTCTATATTTGGATATATAAAATCTAGTATTTCATTTTAACTGAAACGATATCTTCTGAAAAATTAATTTCATATGTATTATTTCGATACTTCCTAATTCAAGGAATTGTCATTTACTCTTCGACATTGAATATATTACTAAAAAAAATAAGAAAGTATATATATATGAGTATAGCTACCTCATCAGGATTTAAATATATATAATAATTAATTCCATGAAAAAAAAATTGTATAAATACAAAAGCACTAAATAGTAGATTATAAATAAGAAAAAAAACATACCTTTGTCCTGATCTGTGATTTTAAAAATAGCAAAGTTAATACGTGGTCCGATTTCTACCAAATTATGTTCATTGTCTTTATCCTCATTAGTATTATTATCATTAATAAGTCTATTCGAAATATATTTATATATATCGACATTTTCGTTTGAGTCTTTAATTTTATAAGCTTCTCCTATAATTTTTTCAAATGTACTACTTTTAAAATTTGTTGTATATTGTCTAAAATTTATACTATTGTCACTAGAATTATAGCAATATAATAAAACTCTTCGTGGTTTATGTGTAAAATCATTAGTTAAACTTACACTTGGATATAAACTTTTTAAAATATTTTGTACTATAATTAAATAATTTGCCATTTCTGGATTTTGGGTATTATTAAAATTTTTTAAAATAAGTAAAGGCCTTAATCTTTTATAATCAAAACTTAAATTTTTTGAATAAACCGATTTAACTATACCTGATGTTGTATAGCTTTGAATTATAAATGTTAATGCTAATTTTGTATAATTACTGGTAATTTTATAAAATAATTTAAGATTTTGTATATAAGTAGAAATTGAAAATTTATAACTCAATTCTTTTAATTTATTATTTAATTCATTTACATTTTTTAATTTGTTAATATAAAATACTATACAATAAGGATTAAACATTTCTGTTATGTCTCGGCAAAGAGTTTTGATTTCTGTAGTCATTCCTTTTTTTTTAATTAATATTACGTTTGTTTTTTTTATAGCATCCTTTTCAATTTCGTCTACATTTTTATTTTTATTTATCTTTTTATTTTTATTATCAATGTTTTTTAATTTCCTGTTTATCTTACTTTTTTTCTTCGTCGTCATTTTATCACAAAAATTTAAAAAAATTATATCATACCTTCCTTTAGTTAAAATATTAAAGCTATATAATTATATATTATGTATATATGTATATGTGTTGTATGTATGTATGTAATATTATGTGAATAAACATAAATTGGTAGTTATCTCTGCACGTTTCTTTTTCATCACATTATTTATAACCATTTTTTTATATCCAACTCTAGACATATGATCATAATATCGAGGGAATATATTACAGAAAATCCCTTAGCACACTCTCAAATAAATGTCACAGTTAATTTTTATTTTGTTATATTTTTCTGATAATAATAATAACAATAATAACAGTAACAATAATAATAACAGTAACAATAATAATAACAGCAACAATAATAACAGCAACAATAATAATAACAGCAACAATAATATTCCTTTATATGCTCATTCGATTAAAATGATTAAAAAAATTTTAAAAGGGGGCTTAAAATTAAAATGTAACAACTCACTGTTTTTTGTTCATAAAAAAATATATAAATTAATTTTCGAAGCAAACGCACAAAATAAAAATGATAAATAACGAAGATATAATAAAATGATGGGAAATGGATAGAATATGTTTTTTTATATTTTACAAGTTGCATTTAAGTAATTTTAATATATATAATAAAAAACAAAAATATATATTAAATATGCAATGATATATGCAATACGTTATGGGCAAAAAAATATAGAGTAATCTACAAATCCCCATTATTTTATATAAGCACCTTAATATATTAATTATAAATATCCCCAAGAAAAAAATATTTACAATAAACTTTATGATGGTTAAAATGTTATATATAAAATAAAAAAATTTTATTATTTTTTTTTGCAAATTGAAAAATATTAAGAAAGGAAAAAATGAATAATCCCCAAAAGTCAAAAACCAAACAAATTTAAGAAGAAAAAATGCATTTATGCAAATATATATGTACAAAAATGTTTATGTGTTGGTATACAGATCATTATATATAATTAATTAAGGAGAACTAATAGACAATTTGGGTAACTGATGAAGGGATATTGCAGCATATATCGATGATATAATTCTGACATTATTTAATTTTTTCTTTCCTTTTTCTTAATTCAATATAAAAAAGGAAGAAAGTAGGCATAAAAATAAGTGAAAAAAAAAAAAAATAAATAAATAAATATATAAATAAATAAAGGTTGTAAAAGAAGAGTAATATCCATCATATATTTCCGCTTTCTAAAACCTGATCAAACAAAGTTAAGAAAACAAAGTTAGGGAAACAAAGTAATTTCTAAATAAACCTCTTAAAATGATATTAGAAATCATACCATTGTATAGTTACAATTTTTATAGCACTTTGTTAATAATAAAAAATATATTTTATTCGGACGAAAAGCATGAATTTGATAATGGCGGTAATTTCTCAATTGGGGATGAGGAAAGGAATATAGTTGAAACGGGCACAATAAAAAATAACAACTTTTTAAATGATGAATGTAATAATAATAGTGAAAAAGAAAATAAATACACCAAATCATATAATTACAATTATATAAATAACAAAAATAATTTTTATGCTGATAAAAAAAACGAAAATATATATATTCTGATAAATTGCGGATGGGATGATAACTTTTGTCTTGATGATGTTAAAAATATTATAAAGTAAGTAGAATTTATTTTCCATATTTTTAAAATATTTGAAAATGTGTATATATTATTGCATAGTCAGGTAAATATATAAATTTGCACATTTTTATATGTATGTTCATATGTTTTGTTGTAATTTTTTTGCAGAGTTTGCGAATATGTAGATATCATATTTATAACGAATCATGGATTGAGCTACGTTGGATGCCTCCCAATTATATATCAAGAGTTTTCTAAGCTGAATAGAAAAGTTCCTATAATATGTCATGAATACACAAAATCATATAGTAAATATATTTTATTAAGTTATATAAAATGTATAAACAATTGCGAAATTTTAAAAAGATTTAATGAAAACGAATATATTAATTTAATAAATGATTTATATCAAAACATTTCTGAATTAGAATATAAAGAATATTATACTTATAAAAAAAATATATTATATGAAAAAGAATCAAAAAAAAAAAACATTATTTTTATATTACCAATTTATTTTATGAATAATGGCAACAACATAGGATCATCAGGAATTATCATTAAACTTTTTAATTATAAAATTTTATATTCTATAAATACTAATATAATTGATTATTCTTTTATCGAAAAGTCTGATATTATAAATCAATCAAATGTTTTTACTTTTATTGGCAATTTTATGTATACAAATAAAAATTATAACAAAATGACTGAAATAAAAAATATAATAAATATAGTTAATCAAACTATAAACAATTTGGGTTGTGTCTTTTTCCCTGTAGATATTGACAGTAATGTGTAAAAAACAAAAAATATAATTTTGTGATAAAAATTGTATTAATATTTTTCTAGAAATTTTTTTTTTTTACGTATTAATTTACTTCCTCAATATATATATATATATATTTTAATTTAAACGTTTTAGACATATTTTTTGATCTCCTTTTTCACGTAAACGCATTGATGGAGTTAAATTCACAACGATATGTCATTCTGTTTCTATGCCCATACGCGTAAACTAAAATATGAAAACAAAAAAAAACAAAACATCTATGCTGTTTGGTCGTTTTATTTTATTTTATTTTATTTTATTTATCTTTTATTATACAGAGAAAACTTAATCCGGCTTTTGTGTACATCCATATCATATATGAACAAATATATAAAAAACAATTTTCACAAAAACCGAGTAAACTTATTCAAAATAAAAAACTTAATATGCTTAAAGGATTATAACGATTTTAAAAAATATGAAGATGGATATTATATTTTATTTTCATTTCCTTCCAATATAAACAACGATACATCAAAAAGGATTTTGTCATCTTTCCTTACAAATAAAAAGAATGCTTTAATATTAACAAAAAAAAATAAAACAAATAATATTTGCTCTGATATATGTAACAATTATTATAAAAATAAAAAAAAAGAAAACAAGGAAAACTTTAACTTTTCATACACAAAAAATGTAAAAGTAGATGACGATGCTTTATATGAAATTTATTTAAAAGAAAAAAATAACATTGAAAATTTTATTTTGAAAACTATAAATGAAACCAAAAAAAAAAAAAAAAAAAAAGAAATCCAAGATAATAATGAAGAAGAAAAAAAACACAATAAACAAAATAAGCATTTTATATTTGAATCAAATGAAGAAATGATATTCATAAAAAAAAACAAAAAAAAACAAACACATATTATAACTCAAACAGAAAACAATAATGTTGATAATATTCCAAAAGAACATTCAAACAATATATTTCTAAAAAAGGAAAATCTTAACGAAGAAAGCTTTTTCGAATTTTTTAAAAATAAAAAAAAAAAAGACAAACAAGAAAATGTAAATAATGACGCCACTGAAAGTAGTACAAGCACCGAACCAGAAGAAGAAGAAGAAGATGAATATGATGAAGATGAATATGAAGATGAAGAAAATGGAGATGAAGATGAATATGAAGATGAAGAAAATGGAGATGAAGATGAAGAAATTAAAATAACAAATAAAAATGTAAAATTTGGAGAAAACTTTTATTCATATAAACAAAATAAAATCGAAATACAAATTAAAAGAGAATTAAATAACTATGACGAAAATAACAATCAAGATACATATCTGAATAAAGGATATAAATTTTCATCAAATAATATGATAGAAAATAAAAAAAAAACAAGAAAAAAAGGAAAAATAAAAATCGAAAAAAGTGATTCTGATATAAGTAATAATTCTCAAAAATATGATGAAAAAAACTGGGAAAATAAATTTATAAAATATAACAATGAACAGGAAACCCAAAATAAAATGTTAATAAAAAAGGAAAAAACAAAAAAAAATTTATATGCAAATTTAGGAAAACATAATGAAGACAACCAATATAGTGACATAAGTAACATTTCAATAATATCCCAAAAAAATTCGTGGAAAAATAAACTACTAAAATATTTTAAAACTATTCCTACCATCTCAAAAGAAGAAACAGTTTCTATCCAAATAAATTGTAAAATAAAAATATTTGATATTGAATATATTATTAATCAAAACACATTAAAAACGATTTTATGTCATCTTAATCCAAAACATTTTGTTTTATTACCATCTTGTGATTCATATAGTTCATTAAATTTTGAAATGTTATTTTATTCTTCTATAAAAAATTCCACAAAAATACATACATTTTATTCTCCTAATTATTCGGATACTATAAAAGAAAATATGAAGGATATATTATATGAACGTTATTTTTTTAGAAACTCATTATCTATATATTCTATCAAAATACCTCTAAATTTACAATATGAAAATGTTTATATAAAAAATATTTATACTCTTATTAATTCTATGACTCCAGAAGTTACTAATTTCCACATACTCAAAGCCAAGGTTCGCTTTGGCCCTTCCAAGGAGAGGGACCCTAACTTGCCCCCCAACCAGTAAGCCGAAAAAAATAAAATAAAAAATAATAAAAAAAAAAAAAAAACAGCGAATGACGAGCGCATATCGTGACTCTTTCTCATTTTTTCCCATTTATCACTTCTTATTTCCCACTTTCTAGGCGAAGCAAACGATTTATAAATGAGCATAGTACCTTTTGGAACGAATATAAAGGATCCGAATACACATTGTCTATCCCTGAAGAAAAGGGAGGCATAGAAGAAGCTGGAATATTTTCAAAACCGATTCAAAGTAAAGCAGATGAAAATAAATCTGAAGAAGAAAAAAATAAGGATACTTCAGATGGAAATGATGAAAAAATGAAAAAAGGTAAAGATACAAAATTTTTAAATTATTATATTAATGATGAACAAACTGAAAATCAAAGCGATGGAAGTAGTGAGGATATATCTAGCCTTTCTTCAGAAAATGAAGAAGATTCATATTTACACAATAAAATAAATGATGAAGAAAAACTAAAAGGAGACTTATATATTGGCGATGTTAGTATAAAAAATTTATTAACAAGTATAAATAGATTCCCTAATGTTTGTCTCAATTTTGTCAATGAAAATCAAATCATACTTAATGGAAAAGCGAGTATAAAAAAAGAACATCTCATAAATATAAATAAAAACAAGGAAACGCAGTTTTCAGAAAATACCAATAATACCGTTTGGAGAATTGAAAGCTCTCTAGATCCCTCCTTTTATTTTATGAGGAACGTTTTGAAAGACTTGCATAACAACATGTCTATATGACCAACTACACCGATCATTTTTTAACTTTTTTAACTTTTAATTTTTTCACTTTTAATGTGCCCCCAAATAAAAACTTCCCTTTGTAACATTAACAAATGAAAGCTTGTATACATTTCAGAGCTAATGCATCAAAAGTGGTAAAAGCTTCGATCAAATGTGGTGGTCATTTTCCACTTTGGATGAAATGTGAAAGTAATCATCTTAATTATG
Organism: Plasmodium berghei ANKA; assembly: GCF_900002375.2. Taxonomy (NCBI): domain Eukaryota; phylum Apicomplexa; class Aconoidasida; order Haemosporida; family Plasmodiidae; genus Plasmodium; species Plasmodium berghei. Next base: position 454,146 of record NC_036165.2, read on the forward strand.
CTTGCAAATGTTAATTATGTTATTTTATTTTGAATTATTTATAGTTAAAAAAAAAGACGCATATTCATAAAATATTACACATAACAAATATATGATATGCGATTACCAAACTATACTGATAAAGTTTGAACAAATACATAAGTATTGTTGATATTTCTTCTATAGTTTAATGTTAATAATAATATTATAGTATTATAAAGTAGTGATATACAAGTTGTAGGGTCTAGAGTAATTCGACTCCATTCACTTTATTCCTTTTTCATATATACAACAAAAAGGAGGTACACAAATTTATGTATTTCGACACAAAAAATATATATTTTGTTCGAAAAAATATGTTCGTGGCATTCCACATTTTAAAATTAACAGTACATATGTAAAAATACTATTCACAAAAGAAGTACAGAACAATAATATAAAAAAAAAAATTATTTATTTAATCAACTTCTTCAACAGTTGGTCCACTTCCAGCTGGTGCTCCAGCAGGTGCTCCCATTCCTCCTGGCATACCTCCGGGCATTCCACCTGGGAAGTTCATACCTCCTGGCATTCCTCCTGGCATTCCTCCTGGCATTCCACCTGGCATTCCACCTGGCATTCCACCTGGCATACCTCCGGGCATACCGCCAGCAGCTGCTCCAGCATCTTGATAAATTTTGGACATAATTGGAGAGCATACAGCTTCAGCTTCTTTTTGTTTGGCTTCATATTCATCCTTTCCAGCCAATTGATTTTTCTCTAACCATTCAAGAATAGAAGTAACAGATTTCATACATGTTTCTACTTCATTTGGTTGTAATTTTTCTTTAATTTTTTGATCTTCTAATGAGCTTTTAACACCATAGCAATAATTTTCAAGGCTATTTCTGGCTTCAATTCTTTTTTTGTTTTCTTCATCTTCTGCTTTATATTTTTCAGCATCATTAACCATTCTATCAATTTCTTCAGGGGATAATCTACCTTTATCATTAGTAATTGTAATATGATTTTGTTTACCAGTACTTTTTTCAACAGCTGTGACATTTAAAATACCATTTGCATCAATATCAAAAGTAACTTCAATTTGTGGTACTTTTCTAGGAGCAGGTGGAATTCCATCTAAATGAAATTTTCCTAATAAATTATTATCTTTTGTTAAAGCTCTTTCCCCTTCATATACTTGTATTAATACACCTGGTTGGTTATCAGCATATGTTGTAAATATTTGGCTTTTTTTAGCTGGGATTGTTGTATTTCTTTCAATTAATTTAGTCATAACACCACCTGCAGTTTCTAATCCTAAAGACAAGGAACATACATCTAATAATAATAAATCTTGTACTGCATTTGATTGATCTCCAGATAATATAGCAGCTTGAACAGCAGCACCATATGCAACAGCTTCATCAGGATTTATTGATCTACATGCTTCTTTTCCATTAAAGAATTCTTTTATTAATGTTTGGATTTTTGGAATTCTTGTTGAACCACCAACTAATACAACTTCATGAACACTCTTTTTATCCATCATAGCATCTTTTAAAACTTTTTCAACAGGTATTAAAGTGTCTCTAAAATAATCAATACATAATTCTTCAAATCTAGCTCTACTTACAGTAACACTATAATCAATACCTTCAAAAAGGGAGTCAATTTCAATGGTAGCTTGTGTAGAAGAAGATAATGTACGTTTTGCTCTTTCGCATTGTGTTCTTAATCTTCTTAATGCTCTACTATTTTTTGATAAATCTTTTCCTCTATTTTTTCTTTTAAAATCTTCAACACAAAAATTTACTAAACGATTATCAAAATCTTCACCACCTAAATGGGTATCACCTGCTGTTGCCTTAACTTCAAAAATACCATCTTCAATAGTAAGTAATGAAACATCAAATGTACCACCTCCTAAATCGAAAATTAAAATATTTTTTTCTCCTTTTCCTTTTTTATGTAAACCATATGCAATAGCTGCTGCAGTTGGTTCATTTATAATTCTCATAACATTTAACCCTGCAATTGTACCAGCATCTTTTGTTGCTTGCCTTTGAGAATCATTAAAATATGCAGGTACTGTAATAACAGCATTTTTTATAGATTTTCCTAAAAAGGCTTCTGCATTTTCTTTCATTTTTTGTAAAACCATAGAAGATATTTCTTCAGGATGAAATAATTTCTTTTCGCCTTGATAAACAACTTCAATCATTGGCTTTTCTTCAATACCTGATTTTACTGTAAATGGCCAATGTTTCATATCACTTTGTACAGAAGATTCTGTAAACTTCCTTCCAATTAATCTTTTTGCATCAAATACTGTATTTTCTGGATTCCTTGCAACTTGATTTTTAGCTGCATCTCCAATTAATCTTTCTGTGTCGGTAAAAGCTACATAGGATGGGGTTGTTCTATTACCTTGGTCGTTTGCAATTATATCGACATTTTCATTTCTCCATACACCAACACAGGAATATGTGGTACCCAAATCAATACCTATAGCTATGTTTGACTCTGGTAAGTTTGGCTTTGCTTTTGCGTTAGCCATCTTTTTTTAATTGTAATTGTAATTTATTGGGATAATAATGTTGGTAATTATTTTATTTAATTAATTTGCTACAAGCATATATATATATATTTAATGTGCTTATGGCAAAATAGTGTAAAATGCAAAAATGTATATAATACAAAGAAATATGTTTTGGGCTTTAATTTTTTAAAAAAACATATACTTATAATTTAAGCAATAAATATATATCTATATATTTCTTTAATTTGACCGTTAAAAATAAATTGGAATAAATATTTAAAAAAAATAAAAAATATGTTAATTTTTTTTAATGTTATATAAAAAATATTCTTATATTGTTATTATATAATAATAACAAGCTCTATAACAATTGGGTAAAATTTTTATTAAAAAAGGAGAATGCAATTAAAATATATACATATAATATAAAAAAATTAATTATAAATATATTTTATATAAAATAAGAAATATAGTGTATTGTAAATTATTAAAATTAACTACGATATATAATAGGAAATAACACTATTTATTTTTTCTCTAAAGAAAAATATATAATATTATATATATATAATCAAAAGGGGGTATATATTATGGTATATATATGTAAATAATATTTATAATTATTTTTCTTAATATATATATTCTTTTTTAAATATTTTTTTGCATGAAAATTAATTTATTTGAGTTAACATTAATTTATTTGATATCCTTTTTATAAGCATATATACTTCTTAATTTATGGGACTAAAGTTCGTACTTTTTATTTTTTTATTTTTATTATTAGCTATAAAAAAAACAAAATACGGGGCCATTTATTAGCCCCTTAGTTAAAGCAGCTATTATATATACCTATATATGGGGTCCCCTTTATATAATATTTTTTTTTTATTGGCAAGGATAGTCATAATATAGTATGCATAATATATATACATATTTATATGCTTCGAAAATGCAAAAAATGTTTTGTATTCCACCTTTTTATGGGTTTTATATTTTTTCAAATTTCCGAAAGTGCAATTATTTGCAAAAATATGAACTGAAAAAGAGCGCAAATGCATTGCCCCACGCAAAATGAATGTATTGTAAAATAACAAATATATATAATGCTAATATAATGCTATATAATAATATATTATAAACATAGTATGCACCCTTTGAGGGCTTGGGGGGGGCCCCTCCCTATTTTATTTGGCAATTATAATTTAAAGCCATATATTTTTCATATTATATTATGTACAATTCCGCAATTTGTTGTACATAAAATAGGCAGAATATAAAATTTATTTTATATAACAAATTCAATGAACTTCTAATATGACTCATAAAATTATTTTCTTAGCAAAAATTTTGCACAAACAATATTAAAAGTTTTTAAGCTCACCAACAAAATATTACGTATATTTTCCCTCAAATTAATTAAATAAATGAACAAATAAGCAAATAAATAAATCATGTTATGTATTATCCCTATAGTTATTCTTATATATATATATATATATATAATATATTTCCTTTTTTTATATACATTAAAAAAATACACCTTTTTAATTATAAATGAAAAAAAAGTGAAAACAACATAAAGTTATTTGCTCGATCGAACATTATGGCAATTTTTCAAATATGATAATTATATTAAAATATGTTTTGAAAATTTAAAGACATTACATTAAATTTAAAAAAATATATTATATACATTTTTTGAAAAAAGACTAAAATGTAATAGGACATTCTCTCGATAATTTAAACTCAGTTAATTTGTTTATTATGATATTTTTGAAATTTACATCATTTTATATATTTTTTTATTTTATATTTTTCATCACTCTTTTTTTTGTTCTTTTATAATAATTGAGTCTTTAGTAACGAATTGCCATTTGAAAACTGAGGGAATATACACTGTATATATAGAGGGTGAAAAAAGGAACAAATTTTGAATAATAATTTTCATAGAATAATGATATTATTGGGTATAGCAATTTAAATAATATATTTCATATTATACTATTTTTGTATTAACAATATAAAAAAGGTCAGGCAATATTACATACATAATTATATTTAAAATTAGCCCAATTTTCGCTTTGGGGATTTTTCATTTTATTATTTTGATTGTAAAATTAAATTAAAAAAAAATAACTAATAAAATAAATATTCATATTGAAATGTACGTATTTATATGATTAACTAACAACGAAAATATGTAAAACTCAAAAAACGAATGAAAGTCATATTCACTCATTATTATAAATTATAACAAATACCTTATATTCAATTTTTTATGCATTTTTTTAAAATGTATAATACCAATTTTAACCCATATTTTTTCAGTGTCGTAAATAAAAAATTGCATAATCGTATCAATATGCAATCATTTTATAAATGTAATAATTGCATATATACATATATATACATATTTAATAATATGCAAATGGCTTAGTCATATTTAAACTTTACAACAAGATGCTATTGCAAGGAAACGAAAAATCATACAACATTTTATGTATACCTAATTTATGCATTTTATATTTCTAATAAATAAAATAGCAAAGTTGTGGTAAATATTTTTTTTATAGCTTTTTTGTCTTCAAAAAGAAAAAAATATTAACATGTTTTAAATATTATTAACGTTTTAAATATTATTAGCATGTTTAAAATATTAAGTTTACAATATTATTAACAAGTCATATAGAAAAATAAAAAAACATATTTTATTAAAGCTATTTTTTTTAAGTATATATTTAAAAAATGTATACTATAAATAATACTTGATGAAGAGAATTGTAGCAATAAAATATAACAGAATAAAATTAGTTTGAATAGAATTATTTTCTAAAAATGCTGAGGAGAAATATAAGATTGAGAAAAGAGTATTTATACTTAAAAAAGGTTGAAGAAGAAAAAAAGAAATATGCTGAGAAAATAAAAAGTATAAAAAAAAGCTATAATGAGAATAAAAAGATAAAAGGGGATTTAAAAAATGAAGAAAATGAACTAAGAAAGAAAATGGACTTGTATGATGAAAGGTCTTTGAATAAAAATTTTGATGATGAATATTTTTTTTCGGGAATTGAAAATCCACAAGTTTTAATAACAACATCAAGAAACCCATCAGCTCAATTGGAAAATTTTGCAAAAGAACTTAAACTTTTAATACCAAATAGTGAAAAAATAAATAGAGGAAGTTATTTTATCAAAGACATAATAACCTTTGCAAGAAAAAATAATATAACAGACGTCATTATAATACATGAATATAAAGGAATACCGAGAAATTTAATAATTTGTCATTTGCCCTTTGGTCCAACTTTATTCTGTACAATTAAAGATTGTAAAATGAGGCATGAATTTTTAGATCAAATAAATAATATATCTACTTGTAACCCACACTTAATATTTCATAATTTTAATTCCGATTTAGGAAAAAGAATTATGAATATTTTTAAATATTTATTTCCTCCAGTTAAAATGAGAATAAATAAAAGAAAATTTTCAAAAAACAAAAATAAAATTCCTATTTCAAATAATATGGGAAATCAAAATTTAGCTAACGCTATTAATCATAATGAAGAAGAAGAAGAAGAAGCAAATGATAATTCAATTCAAATATCTATAAAAAATTCTGAATATTATAATCTTGAAAAATTGGAAAATAATAGAGTACTTGCATTTTATAATAAAAATGATATAATTTATTTCCGTCATTATAATTGGGAAACAAATGAAAAAAATGAGATAGTATTAAATGAAGTTGGACCACGATTTAGCTTCATTGTTTATAGGATAAATAAAGAAGCTCTCGATTCTCTTAACGAAGATTATGAATATGTATATCATCCATTTATAAACTCGAAAAAAGCAATGTTATAATAATTTTCAAAGGATTTATATATAAATTTGTTTTTAATTATATATTTAAAGTATATTTTTCACATTTCCCTTTTACATATATTAAATGTACACACTATAATATTAATGGGATATTACCCATTTTACGGATATATGTGTGCATTTCTCATATATTTTTTATTTATTTGTTTTTTTGTTTTCATATTTTACATTTATTTGTGGAAACTCACTTGTTTTATCGTTTAAGTGGGTTTAATAAACAAACAATAAATTAATTAATAAAAATTAAATGTTGTAATATGTATGATGGATTTAATTTTCTACCAAATAATTACGCAAGTTTTATTAATTTAAAGCAATGTCTTTTATTAAAATAATAAAATGTCCTTAAATTTTATTTTTAAATCAATATAATAACTACGGGAATTATTTTTTGTGCAATATTCTATATATTATAAATCAGATTACTTTGTTTATTTTTTCTATATAATTTTATGTACATGTCTTTTTATATGTCTTATTTTTACATTTTTTTTTTTCCTTTTATTATTATTATTTTCCATAAATATAATTTTTTCTTATAAGTTTTTTTTTAAAACATTTAAAGAATATTGAGAAATGTCAAAAATAAATTATGGAATTCCTTTATATATGTATAAAATAAAATCGCATTAAATTGTTTTTCACACCTATATTATATTAGTAATTATAAAAAAATAAATATTATATGCTAAGCATATACAATAATATCCCTCTCCAAATCGCTATTTTTAAATAAAGGCCATATACCCCACAAAATATTTGATTTAATAATATATTGTTCCTTTTGATATTATTAAGAAATAAAGAAAAACTAAATAAATCCCCATTTTTGAATTATAGCAAACTTTAAAATATAAAAAGGAGTACATTAAAATAGACTTTATTTTTAATATTATATATATACGATTTATTTGTTAAAATAAGTCTTGAGAAATTAGTAAAAAATATGCTATCATATATATCGCTTTATATACATACATATATACAAGATTGTGTAATATACTAATTAAATATAAAATTTTGTAGATTTTCTTATTTTAAAAAGAATAAACACCTAAGCATCCAAGAAAATAATAAAAATTAATGTACTAGTGGAAAATTAGTGATCATAGCATAAAATGGAAAAATTATATTTATAATAATATTTTAAAACAAATACGAAATATGAAAAATAAAAATATATAATTTTACTGAATATAAAATGGAAAAGATATATGATATTATACATTCCTTAATATATTTTTTTATGTAATGCTTTTTCTCTCGATATTTACAATTTATTATAAAATTATTATATTTTCATTTATTCTTAAAAAAAAGACCGATAATATATGCTCGTCCTTTTTAATAATTTTTTTTTTATTTCGATAAATATATTTTATTAAAAATTTTTTTTTTTGCACAACATATACATTTTTCAATTAGTAGTGTTACCTCTTTCGTGGTATGTAATATTTTTACATGTACATTTTTATAATACAAAAGCAGAGATATACAATTTTATGGGTTTATTAAAAATGCCCAACTTATACACCAATATTTCTTTATAATAGATATTAATATATCTTTAAAAATATTTTTCATATGCTTATTTAATTGTTTTTTAACAATTTTTTACTGTTTTTATTATTATTTAAGTTATGCACTTTAAAATATCACATTTTAAATGTAAATACTACTTTGTTATAAAATATTATTCCTTATGAAATCCACTTTTTAATATTATTTTTCTAACTGTGCTTAAACCTTTATGCTTACATTGATATATATTCATCATTTACTATTCATTTTAGTATATATTTTTACTATTATTTTTCACATTTTACCATTTCCCTCGTCTTTATTATGTGTATATCTCCCTTTTTAAAACTTTTAAACGATTTTATTTATTTCATTTTAGTATATTATAACCATATACAATAACCAAACAAATATATTTTTTTGAATAGTCACCAATTCATATACTCCGTTATTTTTAATTTTTTTTTTTTTTTTTCGTACGTTATTAAGTTTTATGAATAATATAATTTTATTTTCTTCGCCCCAATTCATAATCCATAGTTTTGTAAATATTTTGAAATAAAATCAGTAAATAATCGAATAGTAAAGACAAAGGTGTGTGAGTTTGATTTCACAAAAAAACTATTCAGCGTTGTTTTCAAAAACAAAAAAAAAAGAGAGAGGTATAAGATGGATGTATGTGAATTTATCGATCCAATAAGAAAAAGAAAAATAACAAATAATTTAATTGACTTTGATAAATATGTATATAAAGAAAAAAGTGACAAATGTGAAGAAAAACAAAGTAATGAATATGTTATAAAAAAAAAAAAAAAAAAAAAAAAATTAAAAAGAGTATTAGATAGTTCAGACAGTGATAATAGTGACAAAGAAAATATTAAAAAAGAATATAAAAACGAATGTGAAAAAAATAAAAAAAATAATGATGAATTTTTGTGTAAAAGTTATGACAATAGCATAACAAATGATAATGAAATTGAAGAAAAAAAAGAATATGAAAGAAATTTAAAAAAATTATATAATTGTTTATTAGGTTCGGTCAAAATTAAAAATAAAATCATAAAATATTTTACACAAAATGCAATAGAAAAAAGACAAGATATAATAAAAGAATTTGTAAAAGGCTCTTTTAGAATAAATAATTATGATGCAAATTTTGAAGATTTTGAAAAAAATGTGGATACATTTCATAAATTAAAAAAATATCAAAAATGTGGAGTTTATTGGTTATATATTTTATATAAAGAAAAAAAAAACGGTATATTAGCAGATGAAATGGGATTAGGAAAAACAGCTCAAACTTGTGTATTTTTAGATTATATGTATAAAACAAATAAATTACAAAATAAAACAATTATAGTAACTCCAACGAGCTTATTAAAAAACTGGGATAATGAAATAGATATGTGGTGCCCATATTTAAAAAATCATAAAATTATTTATTATGGTAATCAAAATGAAAGAAAATATTTGGCTTATGATATATTTACAAATAAAAAAAAAGATAATAATAATAATAATAACAATGCAATTCATTTAATTATTACTAGTATTAATATGTTAACAGGAAAAAATGATGCTGCCTATTTTAGACAAATTCGAAAATATGATTATTTAATCTTTGATGAAGCTCATTTTTTAAAAAATAAAAATTCATTAATATATAAAAAGTTGCAAAAAAAAATTATTTTTAGTAATAAAATTTTATTGACTGGATCTCCTATTCAAAACAAAACACAAGAATTAACTAATCTTCTTCTATTTTTAATGCCACATATATTTACGGAGCATAATATAAATAGTGCTATGAATGCTTTTTTAAAATTATATCAAGAAATAATCGAAAAAAAAAATAAATTCGATAATACTGAAAATAGTGTAAATATCCAAATGAGAACCAAACAATTTATGGATATTTATGAAATAGAATCAGAATATGATGAAGAAAAAAAAAAAAAAATTAAAATAAATAAAGATGATAATTTAGATTATTGTGCGAGTGATAGTTATGAAAATGAAGGAAATGAAAATTTAAATAATTCTGAAAAAGAAGACGAAGCTGAAGAAGGATATATGTGTGCAAATACTAGAGCCATTATAAAAGAATATATTAATAACACAATCAAATATCATGAAAAAAATATTGACATTAAAAATAAAGAAATCATTTTATTACAATTAATCATCGAACCATATATTCTAAGGCGTTCTAAAAAACATGTTTTTATCGATATGCCTAAAAAACATAGTATAATAATTAAATTGCCTTTAAATAATACACAATTAAATTTATATAAAGACGAAATACTATCAAAATTGCAACACACACATAAACATTTAGAATTTTTGGAAACTAATTCAAGTAAAGAAGAAATGGAAAAACTAAAATCAATACTAGGCAACAAAGGAGAAAAAGAAATAAGAAATTTGAAAAACAATGAGTTTAATAATAACACAACTGATCCTAAAAAATTAGAAAATATGAAAGATAACTGTGATAATTATGATGAAGATGATGATAAAATAGATGAAGAAACAATCAATATAGAAAAAGAGGAAGAAAATGATGAAGAAAATAAAGAATCCAAAATTATAATAAATAAAAGAGATGATGAAGAAATTATAAAAAATAGTCAATCTATTTCTACATCATTCCAAAATAATAAGAATAACACAAAAGAAGAAAGAGGAAAAATGATTAATGCATCTATTTTTATTTTAAGAAGAATATGTAACCATCCATTATTACATAAATATTATTATTCTGTTAATGATATAAAAAAAATATCTAAATATTTTTATAATAATACTGATCAATATTTAGATTTAGATTTAAAAACTGTTGAAAATGAATTTATGAAAATATCAGATTTTGATATACATTTGTCAATTAAACATTTAATATCTCAAGGCGATAATAATTTAAATAAATACTTGATTGATAAAAAACATATTTTAAATAGTACTAAAATACAACATATGTTAACACTTATTAAAAATATAAAACAAAAAAAAGAAAAAGTTTTAATTTTTTCTCAATTTACTACATTTTTAGATATTATTGAAGAATCGTTATTATATGAATTTATTTATGATGAACATGATTATGCTGATCATTCTAATTTTATTGATAAAACTCAAAATGTTAATAAACAAAATAATTTAAATGAAAATGACAATATTAATGAATCACCAAATAGATACAATAATGATAATCAAAATGATCAATTTTCAAAACGTACAAGTTTTAACAAGCCTGATGATGATGATGCATATATCCGATCTCCATCAGTAATGTCGACCTCTTCACAATTATCCGAAAAAAAATTCCAAAATAATATTTATGTTAGATTAGATGGGTCAACAAATACCATTGAAAGGCAGCAAATTATAAAAGAGTTTTCAGAAAACGATAATGTTTTTATTTTTTTACTTTCAACAAAAGCTGGGGGAGTTGGATTGAACTTAATCGCAGCTAACCATGTCATTCTTATGGACCAGGTAAATATCGAAAAATGATACCATTTCGAAAGAACGTGAAAAACCAGACAAAAGCAAACATGTTAATACAAAACATATCCCTGTCCTTACCCTAACTTATCTACATTTGAGCATACTTCCTTTCTCATTTTGTGCAGGACTGGAACCCTCACAACGATAGACAAGCCGAAGACAGAGTACACAGATTGGGTAAGCCATTTAACCAAACCAAAAAAAAAAAAAAAAAATAAAAAATAAATATAAATAAAAAAATAAAAAAAAAATAAAATATATAAATATTTTCTTATCGCACATTTAATTACACTATTTGAGAGTTTACTTTTTTTACTAATAATTTACTTTTTTAGGACAAAAAAAAGAAGTATATATTTATCGACTATGTTGTAAAAATACTATTGAAGAGACTGTTCTTAAGGTTGAAATCGAAATAAAAAAAATATATTTCTTCGCCTTATATATATATGAATATTACAAATATGAATATATTGTCGTGTATTTTTCACCTTATATATATATATATATTTATTTATTTATTTAAATGTTTTATCTCTTTATTTTTCCATTTTAGTGCTGCAAAGCTAAATTACACCTTGATCAAGCCTTTGGAGGAAATAGCGATTTATTACAAACAGCTTTTATAAAAGTAAGTTTTTTTTTTTTTTTTTTTTTTTCAAGTTATTACATGTATACACTCAAGCTTACCCATTTGAAAACATTGCTTAGTGTATTATTATATTATAATTATTTGGGCACTTTTACTTTTTTTTTATTAAAATTGAGATATATATATATATAATATTATATATGATTAAGCTGGGCTTTAATTCATGATTATTTTTAAAATATAAAAGTGTGCATGCATACCATGACTATGTACTAATTTTGAGTATTATAGTTAATATTGCACAAATATAACATGTTTTGTTTACTTTTTTCGTCTTTTTAGGATGCTTTAAATATAGTGGAAATGAAATAAAAATATATTTTTTTTATTCACATTCGCTTTATATTGTTTTATAATGTATAATAAAATTGTGGCTTAAAATAAAATTAATGCACATATATGTAGACTTTTTATTTGCGCATACAACTGATATATTTTTGAATATACTATTTTATGATATATATTTTATGTATTTAATGTTATATTTTTTTACTCTCATTTTTTTGTTATTTTTAAAAATTATTAAAATTTTCTCAAATAACCCACGAATTATAGGGATTTGATTTGCAAACTTGTAAAATAAAATAAAATAAAATAATTCAAGTAAAAAATGTAATCGTGCATACATAATAAATATGCGTATATTTTATACCAAATAAATAGATATAACATTTTTGTTTACTTTGTATTTCTTCTTAATATTATATTTTTCTCAAAAAAGTTACATTATTTATATGCATAAATTAATAAAAATATATAAATTACAAAAAATAAATTGGCGTAAGGCATAACATATTTTTGCAACTAAATTAAAAAAAAAAAAAAAAAATGGTACTTAAACAAGTGATAATATCCATCATAGTTGCTGTCATAGCATCCATAGCTTTGATAAACAGTAAGAACATATATAACATTTTAAGAAAATTAAATTCAAATACATAATTATTAATAAGCATTATGAATGTCTATATCGATAGTTAAATGTGGTATACATTTTTTAATATTTTTTATTTTAAGCATATATATACTTTAGCCAGGATAATCTTATTTTCGTAAAAAAAGGTAAATAATTATTAACATCTTATAAATATAAACTAAATTAATTGAATACATTATGTATCAAACATTTTATCGACGAATATTATATGACACTAAATACAACCATGTATCATCTCCATTCGTATAATCGTTATATATGCATTTTCACTTTTTCATTTTGATTTTACTTGCTTTTCTGCTCTATTAGACATCGATCCCATATATAACAAACCCTTAGGTAACATAAAAAAAAACAATTCTTAATAAAATTTGTAAACTTGTATTTTTAATTTACCAAACTATAATATGCATTATGTTATCCACAGTATGCTATATATATTATACTATGTTGCTCTTTTCATAATTTAGGAGATAATTATGAAGAAGTTATGATAAAAACCGAAGATGGACATCAAAATAAATGGTAGCCAATAAAAAAAAATCGGATTAAATTATATAGTAAAATTATTATTTTTATTTTAACTACTATTATATCTTCAATATTATGTTCCTTTTTTATTTTATCCATTAATAATTAGTTGGTTCATAAAAGCAAAAGATTATGAAAGCAAACCAGTTATTCTTTATTTTCTTGGAAATGGAAGTTGTAAGAATTAAAAAATTTTATTCAAAATAAATTTTTATATATGTGGATAAAAAAAGTATGATAAGGCTGAGTTTATTATACGAATTTCCCTACAATATATATATAACCCAATTGATGATTTTCTATCTCATTTTTTTTTTTTTTTTTTAATATAAATATATTTTTATAGACGTAGAAAAGAATGTTAATATATTCAATTTGATGGTTGGAAGAGTAGATGTGAGCATTTTCTCGTGTTCAAATCGAGGGTATATATATAAATTTTAAAAATAAAAAAAGGAATATATATATTGTTTAAATTTGTCTAATTTATATATTTTTTGGTAATTTTTTAAATACAGTACCGGGGATAATACGCTTAGCCCATCAGAAGCTGCATTTTACAAAGACGCTCAATCATACTTAAATTATCTTAAAATGAAAAATATGAAAAATATATTTTTATTTGGAACGTAATAAAAATAAATTTTTTGATTGTTATAGGATATGCAAATACTTATATTTATATCAATCTTTACAAATATATATATGCACACATCTTTATATATCCATTTCTACATTTTTTTTTTTTTAATTTAGGTCTATGGGATGTGCTGTTGCTATTGAAACTGCTATGAATAATCCGAATAGTGTAAGTTCATGTTTCATAATAATAAATACTTGAAAATAATAAATCGACAATATTTTATACAAATTGTGTATTATATTTTTTTTTTTTTTTTTTACAGATATCGGGTTTAATTGTTCAAAACCCATTTTTAAGCATGAAAGAAATGGCAAAGCTTGCAAAACCATTCCTATTTTTTATTATTTTATCTTATGATTTAATAATAAGAACAAAGATGAATAATGAGGAAAAAATAAAGAAGAATCGCGTTCCAATTTTGTTTAATATTTCTGAAAAGGTAAAAAAAAAAATAACGTGAAAAAACAGAGAGAAAAAAACAATTGCATATATATGTGCAAATATTTATTCATAAAGTGACTTTATATATTTTACCTCTTTTTCCCATTTTGTTAAATATTTTTTTTCAGGATAAAATCGTTCCCCCAGAACATGGAAAAAAATTACATGAGGTAAGTTTTCATTATGTTTGATTTAATTTTTATCATTGCGTCGAATGTTCACTCTAGTTTCACTTTAGTGCATATTTTGTATCCCTTTCCGTGTGCTTTCCTTTTTCATCTTTATGTTTTTTTTTCTTCGTTTTTAAATTTGTTAGATATGCCCAAGCAAAAAGTTTATTTATACTGCAAAAGACGGAGAGCATAATGACATTCTTGTAAATGATGATGGATCATATCATCGATCAATGAAAATATTTATTGAAACAGTCAACTCTACATATAGCAAAAAATAATTATAATTCAAATGAAGGAAATTAATTATGTCAATCTTTGTGTGTGTGTGTGCAATCGCCTATTTATGTAAAAAATATATATTTTAAGATAGAAATTTTGCAAAGACATTTTTTATTTATCTTATATTGTTTATTAAAGTTTATCCAATTAATTCAACGTTTGCAATTATTTTCCTAAAAAATAAAGAAATCCCAAATTATACACATATTGAAGAAAATTCATTTTAAAACAATATTATTTTTTATAATTCAAATACCATACTTTTTATTTGTCTACCTAAGTTGGATATATAAAAATATTGTATATGACAAATCTACAATAATATTAAAAAAAAAAATATTATTATATTTTTATTCATAATTATTTTTGAAATTCAAGTTATAAACTGTTTTGTATTAATAATAACCATTTGCTTTTCATAATTAATTTACTTTTATATTATTATGTCACTTTTTATTTGTATTAACAATTAAAATACAAATTCCATTTTGTTGTTTTAATACCATTCTGTATTATGTTTTTATGCGAATACTTTATTCATAACAAATAATATATAAGCTAAACAATACATGAATTAATAACTTTTGAATTAAATATAAAGAATATAATACGAAAAAAAAAGTTTATATTATTTTAGCATTATATTGCATAACCATTATTCTTCTTCAAAAAGAGGGATAAATAAAATGGTCTATTTTGGTAATACAACAAATTTATTTAACACGAAAATATATACCATTTATTATAAATTATTTATCGAAAAATTTGTAAATGTATATATGATTTGAACTACATAAAATATACTTTTAAAACTTCTTCGCTAGTTCAAGGCTATAACATTTATTTATATACAGACCGTCTCATATTCCTTATTTTATATTTTAGCACATACATAACCATATATAAAATATTATTCGAAAATATAAACCATATTAATATGCATTTAGTTGAATATCATAATTTTTCCTTTTCAATTTTCTAATGTTATAATAATTTTTTTTTATTTGTGTTTTTTTGTTTGTTAAACTTCAAAAATGAATTATTATTATCAAAAATTTTAACTTATGTATCTACACTTACGCATATACATAATATGAGTACACTTATGCCATATACATATATAGGTGCATACTTATGAATATAAATATGCATAAGTATAGGGGAAATATGTGCATACATAGTTGTATAAATGAAAAGGTTTATATAAACACATGAAGATATAAATATGTGTACTGAGGTATGTATGCTTATATAATTAATATGTGAATAAGATATATTGTTTGTCGAGTGAAATAATAAAAGGCAAAAAATAAAAATAATAATTATATAAACAGAAACAGAAATCGAGAATGAAAGTGAAAAAGGATAAAATATATCTGAGAGCATATAAACTTAATAAAATAATTAGAAGCAATAATAATAAGCATGTAATGAATTATACAACCTCTAAAGGTTATAATTATACATGTAATATAAATATCGAAAAATAAAGGTAGAACTATAAAAAACAAATCAGAATAAAAATAATACATATATTTTCATATATGAGCACCATACCAAGCATGCACATTCTTATTATAAAAATATTGCAAAAATTGCGAAAAAAATAATAGTATAGGGAATAAGTATAATTGTTACATGTACATAGAAAATGTATACAAATAAGTAAATATATACACACACACATATATATATATATATATATATGTATAAAATATTTAAATTTAAAATAATTTATAATTTTTTTTTTACTAAAATGTGAAGCAAAACTATGGGGCATTTGCATTTTTTTTTTCATATAAATATAGAATAAAATGGTATACTTTGAAGAATTAAATTTTGTTAATTTTATCTGCTACAACTTTAACATTGTTTTTGATTAGCTGTTGCTTATGATAATTTTTATAATCAAAGGTACAATTGTGAGCATCCGCATATCTATGAAGCGAACAAAAATAATAATTGCATCGGCATTTTATACCTAATAATCCAATATTTTTTGAGCATAGATAGCATTTGCTTTTATCTTGGCCATCCGTTGAACTTTCCATTTTTTCATAAACAGCTTTTTCAGCATTGTTATCACTACTAACAGGTATTTTGTTATTTTTTTCATGGTTAATATAATTTTTTGTATTATGATCACTGTTAATATTTTTATTGTCGTTCTTTATATTGACATCATTTGCGCTATTATTATTATTAATATATTTTTTTTCTTCTAAATTTATATTGCTATTTTTTTGCTCATTTACTTCATTTTTTTCATCCTTATCCTTTCCTTTTGCATAATGTGGATCAATTAAATCATTTATTTTATTGTAATTATGCATTGTATCGGACATACTTTTATCTTTTATTTTTTCGATGTTAGACATTTCTTTTTTTTGTTTTTCCAAAAATTCTCTATAACATTTTGAGCACAAATTATTATTTGCTCTGTTTCCATAAAATCCACAGTTGTTTTCGCACAAAATAGACGGTGGCTGAACAAAGAAATAAAAAAAATGAATAAATTTTAAAATGATAATAATGTAGACTAGGAATATTATCTATTTTTCGATTGAAAAATAAATAGAAAATATACATGCATATATAGAAACACATATTCAGTCATATATAATTTTCTCTTACCGGTGTTGCGTTTTTTTCTGAACTCATTGTTTCAAATATATTTTTTAAAATAGGAGAAATTGTAATGATGAAAAAAAAAGTATAAAACTGAAATAATAATTTTTTTTTACATGCTCATTTAAAGATTAAAAAATAAAAAACACTAATGTTTTATTTGAAAAATAGCAAAAAAATAAATATAAACTATAATGCGCATAAATTATAGAAATTGTAAATAATTATTATTTCCCCGTGATAGAATAATTTATCAATATCGTATATATTCACACACATATATGTATATGTAAATATATTAATATATTTCCAACTGTTTACTTCATCAAATTCGCACTTCAACTAAATATTTTTTGGTTTCCCTTTTCTTGATTAGTTAAAATTTATTAATATATATATTGTATACACTTCAAAAATGATATAATTTTTCAACTTGCACTTTTAAAATTCGGTTATGCAAATATTTGTAGTATGTATATAAATATGCACTCTTTTATTTTTTTATATTTTTTGGCTTGTTTTTTAATTCTGTCGTATTAATAAAATTTGTCTTATTTTATTATTCACTCGATTGTTTATTAATTTATTTGTAAATAGTATAAATAAAAAAAACACACATAAATGTGTACTTTTACTGTAGAACGAAATGCAAACATACACATACTAAGTATGCATATTTTTAATAAAATATGCACACTACACATATATAATGGGTATATATATATTATATATATGCTATATACATATGCTGCATGTATTTTAATTATATGATTTGTTAATAAAAAAATTGTCGTGAGTTTTTTTTATGACTATAATATTTTTTTTTTCCGTAATTTACGCTATTTGTATGAACATTAACAAATATATAATACATATTTATATTATACACGGAAATAGTTCAATACATATATGTACATCAATTTGTCGCCGTTCTTTAATGCGGATTTCCCGTTTTTACATATATACGATAATAGTGTATGTTATTTTTTGTAATATGCAATTTTCCAGTGTTAAAATGGGCAAAGAACACAGTCGTGATGGTATGTATTAAATATTGCTACACATAGATATACACATAGTAGATAAATATGTAACATACTATAGCATACAACCACATATATATACGAATATAACTGCAATAACTAACTTATGAAAGTATAGTGGTGATTATATTAAAAAGAAATCAAACAAACAAAAATATGAATATTAAAAAATATATTGCTAATTTCGAAAACTTTTTAGCTGTTTTTTTTTTATGTTAATAATAAAATGCATAAATAAAAAAACATGCTATGAAGAAATGAAGAATAAAATAGTAAATGTAAATGAAGGCAAAGAAAAAATGGCCTAAAAATTAAAATAACATTAAATAAATAATTCAAAATGTGATTATTAATTAATTAAATAATAAAGGTAAAAATAAGAGTTAGTGTAAATTCATGTATAAAATATATATATATATTGTTATTTATATAATATTACTCGCAATTCAATATTTTATTAAAACTGCATTTATTCAATATTATATTTAAAAAAATAAATAAAACATGAGGTATAATATATATTAATGTATAAATATAGTATTTATGTATAATAATTATATATATTTATATATAGCTTATAATATATAAAATAATAAATAAATAAATAAATAAATAAATAACAGTAACTTTTATGATAAAATAAAACACCCATAAAAAATTGTGTCATTCATTATATGCGTTATAATTTTATAAATTTTATTATTTTTTTTTATTTTCATGAACAAATAATATATATAATTTCCTTTTAAACTCATTTTTATAAAAATAACCAAGGAAAAAGAGAAAAAATGGCATTATTATAAATATTGTAATATTTATATTTTGTCTTTCCTTTTCATTTTTTTTATTTTTAAATTAATTTATCATGTACAAAATAATATATTAATTACATAAAACAAAATTATATAATATATAAATATGATGACTGGTATAATTAAAAGGACATAGAGGAGGATTTTACATTCATATGTAATGTTTTATATAATTTATTCTGCAAACTTTTTTTCTGATAGTTTTTTAAACAATTTTCAAATAATTTTAAATATTATGATTGATGTTTCCACTTTTTAACGATTACACATTATCATCACATTTTTACTAGTTTTTCTCTGTGGGCGCTTATTCTATAACTTCCAATCCTCCAGTTGACTCACAATTTTTGCATTATTTAATTTTTTTTAAAAAGAAATCAAAGCTTTATGGCTTATAAATATATATCTTTAAAATTATTATGTATACCAATAGAATATCACAAAAACAAAGAAAAATAATGGCATCGTACTTGAAATAAAGCTGATAATATAAAAGCTTGGTATGATTTTATTTATAAATAATTAGATAAATTAACAAAATAAAACAAAAGCTTAATTATGTCAAATGTTTAGGAGAATAACTCAGAGAGTCAATGCATTTAAACTCATAGAGGATCAGTGAATAATTTATGAAATATTTATTTCAAAGCTTTTTCAAAAATATGAATCAAGCTCTTTATGAGAAATAATTAAATATATATAGGGTAATATATTTTTTATGTGTATATTATTACAAATGTCTACAATATAAAAGGATATAAATTTATATAATATATATTATTTTATAAGACTAATAAATGCACACATTTCATACATCGTAGTAAATATGTACCTATAAATATGTGGAATTATATGTGTTTGTATATTTGTAATTTATAACATTCCGCACTAACCTCGCCCTTTTAATTGGCACTAATCTATAATAAACATTAAAGTTAAGGTGAAAACTTTGTATTTATTTTTCATATGCTTATTATATAACTGATTATTATCACAATCGCTATTTTAAAAGTAAGAAATTTCCTCGCTCACATATATAAAGAGTTATCAATATTTTAATAACATTTAAGGCTATTCTTAGGGCATATAAATATATATTTATTTGTTTACTATTTTATTCATACAAAATAAATCGAAGATATTTATTAGTTACAATGTCTTAATATGCGGAATTAAATATATTTATTGTAAAAATAAAAATTTAAAGGAAAAGCAAAAAAATAATCGACGATTGTATATAAATGCATTAATTGCTCAAGTCGAAATGATTATTAAAATTATGTCAATTTTTTATCCTCAAAATATAATTTTTATATTTAATGCATATTATTCTCTATATCAAAACAACACGCATATATATATGTATGAATTATTCTATAAGGTGGTGGATTTATATTTTTTTTAATGAATAATTCGATTTTTTTACATTCTTATTTAGTGTCTCCTTTGATTTTCTTACCAAAAGTCATATTTTACATTTTTCACATTATTTTGTATAATTTGACGACTGTTAGTATAATAGAATAATACTTAAAAAAATAATACATGCTAAAAAATATATTATATATATAAAATTATAAGGGTAATTTTGCCAGGTTGTTAATTGATATGTACATTTTTAATAGACATTTTGCCTTGATCTATTTTACATGTTATACAATAAATATCCAAAAAATAAAATTATCATGTATATATGAAAACTTTCTGTGAAAACAAAAGGAGCCTAAAAATAATAAAAAAAATATTACGACCCTCAATTTTTCCCACAATGCAGGAAATTGTAACCATATATATTACTCTGTTATTTTATTATATTTTTTAATTTTTTATCACCGCCTCTATATTTACTATGTTTTATATAATAGTTTTTTTTTTTTCGTAACTTTTTTATTTTAATTATTTTGATTTATTACATTTAAATAAATTGTTTTATTATTTTTTGAATCATATTTACTTATATTAATTTAATTTAAAAAAAAAACTCAAATTAATGATATATTCTTAGCTTATACAAGGAAATATCATATCAACAAATACAAAAAAAAGGAAAGTAAAAAAAAAATAGTAATAATAGTTGGCGTGTTTTTGGAGGGTCTTTTGATATGAAGGCAATAGAATTTTATAAATGGTAGGAAAACTCATAAACTTATAATGTTGCTCAATATACATATTATATATTTATGCAGATTTTTGTTTATGAACTAAGCTATTTATGATATGACTATTATTTATAGTAAAGTTTGTTCTATGTATTATATTACGATTTTTTGAAACATGTACATAATTTATATGCATATATTCTTGTATTTTTTTTTTGTCCATTTCAGGGGAAGTTTAAAAAAACACAAAAAGTTTTAAAATTAAAAAGGGTGATAAACCCAAATGATAATAGATTAAAAAAAACGAATGATAAAGCAATAAAAAAAAATGATAAAAATAATGAAGGAAAAGTTAAACAAATAGTTCCAATTGATAGCAATTTATTTTTTAATTATAATGAAAATTTATGTCCACCATATAATATAATATTGGATACAAATTTTATAAATTCGAGTATACAATATAAAATTGACATAATTAAAGGATGTTCAGAATTATTATTAGCAAAATGTAATATTTATGTAACGGATTGTGTTGTTGCAGAAATGGAAAAGTTAGGACAACGTTATTCCCTTGCTTTAAAATTACTCAAAGATCCAAGATATAATAGATTAACATGCACACACAAAGGAACATATGCTGACGATTGTATCGTCAATCGAGTTACTGAAAGTCGATGCTATATAATTGCAACAAATGATAGAGACTTAAAAATACGTTTGAGAAAAATCCCAGGGGTTCCAATCTTATATGCAAAAAATTTCAAATACAAGATTGAAAGACTTCCAGACAATATTATGATATAAAAAAAAAAAAATTACCAAAAAAATTTTAAAGATTGTGATCGAGCCATAAAATATAGTACGTTTTGTATGCACACACGCGTGGTATATTTTGTTTGTTTCGTTTTTTTTCGTTAATTTTAATATTTATATATTTCATTTCGTAATTTTGAATATACCTT
This sequence comes from Plasmodium berghei ANKA, assembly GCF_900002375.2. Classification (NCBI taxonomy): domain Eukaryota; phylum Apicomplexa; class Aconoidasida; order Haemosporida; family Plasmodiidae; genus Plasmodium; species Plasmodium berghei. The sequence goes on from NC_036165.2 coordinate 476,774, forward strand.
TATTATTTGCATATTATTCTGTTTGTAAATAAAATAAAACTATTTTTATATTATAAACATTTACTTACATAAAGTAAAATTGCCTTAAATTTGTGCCATTTTTTGTTAATGTCAATTTATGCTTTGAAAAACAAATATAATTTTATATTCTTAAAATTTTTGCTTTCTTTGTTATAAAAAAGTAAGACATAAAATAGCCAAAATAATATACATATAATTTATTCTGAATTGTTCATGTGATTATATCGAAGTTTTATTTCATTGGCATATTCCTAAAAAATAATAGTAATTTTAATTTTATATTTTAATTTTTTTGTTTTTTTTTATTTCTACTTTTACTGTCATTATTTTTCATACTTTAATAAATATTGGATGAATATTCGTTATAGTGCTATTGACAAAATAGGGATTTCTTTTATCTATTTCTTTTATACTCATAAGCATATTTGCCTTCACAAACACACATCCATTTATAGTGCAATTATATAAGGTGCCTAAATATGAGGGGAAATAAAATATATGTATAGTTGTAATGGTGAATATGCACACTAAATGCGATCTCAATATAAATGATATACATTATTTTTATCATGTATGAAAATGTATTGGAAAAAAGTAGAGGATAAATATTGCACACGTAAATTATTATTTAATACATATATATAATAGTGTGTATGTATAATTTGGCTTGATAAAAAAAAATATATTCTATAATACCTACTTTTGTAATCAAAATAATTGTTACTTCCAATTTTGAGAGAATTAATTATCTGTGTGCCGGATCGAAAAATATTATAATTTCCAATGTACATATTTTTGTTTGTGTTATTTATTATAGTAACATTGTCTTCAAATAAGTTATGATCTCCTATATATATTTTTGCAGTTGTTGCTAAAATAGTTGAGCCAGGAAATATAGAATTTCCTTTTCCTAATATTATATTTTGATTTAGTTTAACAAAAACATAAGACTTATAATCATTAGAATTCGTTTTATTATTTGATAATGTTTTTGTGTTTATTTCTTTATACTTATTTTGAAATAAAAATTTCGCTATATATTTGTCTATGTAGCACAAATTTTTTTTTTTTTTTTTGGGTTTTTTTTTTAAATAGAATGAAATAACGTAATAATAAAACAGCTTTAAAAAATACTGTTTATTTTTATTTTTTTTGTACAAATACTTATTTTTATCTTCCCATAGTTTCATAACCTTTTTGTCCTTTTCCATATACATTAGGAGCCCTATCATATTTTTTTTATTATGGAATTTTTTTACCATAATGCTTCGACAAGCTTTTCTGATCTTTTGAAGCATTTTTTTTATTGCCCTATAATTTTGGAGTTTAGTTCCATTTATATATTCATTATATCTTCTAATGTACTTTAAAATATAATTAGTTGCATTTTTTTTTAAAGGATAATTCGTTGTCATTTTTCTAGCTTCAGTAGCAACTTTGATATCTTTAAAAAAGTCTTATGGAATGTATAATAAAAAAATTAAAGAAAATAAAGAAAATGTACAAAATGTTATGCTAATATATAGGTCAGTGATCATAATTGGTTTTCAATATGAATGAGTTTCATATCTGTGTGGGCAATTCATATAGTAATGTAATATCAAGCATAATAAAAAAGTGAGTTGCTTTATTTTTTAAATCTCATAAGCTAATCATTTGTTTACACTCTCATTTTGAAGTTTCTATTTTGTCTTTATTTTATACCTGTTTTATTTATTTCCTTATTAATTTTGATAAATTGTGAAGAATTTATCAAAGTATTTTTGTCTTCGTTAAATTTGTTTAAATCATAATTTTGAATTTGATTTAAGTAAAAAGATAATGGTGATTCATCATTTGTAATACGATTTTTTATTTGCTTACTTACATCCGAGTTAAATGTGTCAGTATAAATAGAACTGTCTATGTTATCATTAAATGAGTTATACTTAAAATTACAAGAATGTTTTTTAGATATATCATTGGGTTCGCTATCAAAAGTTATTTCACTTAATTCGGATTTCCAAGATAAAATTGTATTTGAATTTTCGTAAGAATTGAAGGTATATATTTGGTTATGGTTTGTATTAAATTTTGTAAATATATTATTAAACAATAGTGCATTATTTTTTTCTGACCATAATGTTTTATAGCTCAATGTATATTCATTTAAAGAATGTACACGCTTAAAAGGATTTAAATTTTCACTTTTAATTGAATGTTTTGAATCATTAGTAAAACTATTAATAGAAATTAAACCTAACAAGCTGTTTGATTTTGTTTCATCATAACTTGATATATGTGATAAATCGGATTCACATAAAAAGTCATTTTTTCGTTCGAAATTGCTATCTATATTTCTGTCTAGGTTTAATGATAGCAGTTTTACAAATTTGGCATTATTCATTTTTTTCAATTAAAAGCAATTACAAAACAAAAGAAAACTAGGAATAAAATATCAAAATATTCAAAAACAATAAAATTGAGTTTATAAAAAGAAATGTATATAGATAACATATATTGTTCTGGTATAATTTCACTAGTATATCCGTTAATGATTTGAGATATTTATTTATTAATATTTTTATTCAATTGGTTAGATGATAGTAGAAGTATAAAAAATAAAAAATTCACATACCAAAATAAATCATAATATATGTATGTGCCGACAAGTTAAATAATGAAGAAGAATTATTATATCTGGTAAAATGGAAAATGTTGTTTTATTCTATTTTACTTATAATGAAAAGGTTTGAATAAGCATGACGATTACGCGCATGCATATAATGAGGTTTATTTCCTCATTTTGTAATTTTATTATATTCCTAACCTATTTTAGAAGAATTAGACTTAATTTTTACCAATACCCGATGGGATACAAAAATGAATGTGTGTAACAATATATAAGAAAATATTCATAACATACATGTCTTATTAACTTTTTTTATTACCCTTATGGTAAAGGAGTTGCAATAATCATACAATAAAAAATAGAAATATCCATAAACAGCTATTACAATGGTATTTTTTCTTTTTTTTACCATATAGCTATAGGTAGCTACATTTTGTCTAAATAATTATTGCCGTTCATAATATTTTGGGCAATTTTTTTTTTTAACTACTTATTAACCGTAAGGACTAATTTAGTAGATATATGGTAAAATTAAATTAAATAATTATAAGAGTATAATTGAAACGTAAAATGCGAAAATTTTTAATCAATATTTAAAATATCGTTTTTTTGCTTCATTTTGCCTTTTTAACTTGATATATGTAATTTCACTATTAGCTCACATAAGTTATTTTATTACACGATTCATTAAATAAAAATAATGAAAAAAAAAAAATGAAGCATGGATATTATTATATATACGTACGTATGTGTGTATATATACACGCGTTATTGATTTTTTTTACTTTTTATTTGTTTATTTTTCTTATGGATAAATATACACATTTGCTTGTTTTAATTTTTTAAATCTATGAAAAATTAAACAGTTGATAGCTTTCCTGTTCTCAAAAAATGATAGATTTTACAATAAATTTTAATATATAAATACGCATATTTACATAATTATGCACATATAAATATATATTAAATATATTTAGTACATGTGTTTCAAATGTAATGAACTGCTTTTTATTCTAATCCTTCATCCTTTGATTTTTCTGCAAGGGGGAAATAAAGGGCAAAAAAAAAAAACATATATACATAATGCAAAATATGGCATAAAAAAAATGATTATGATGACAAGCATAAGACGCGAAAACGAAAAGCATTACCATTGCATCGGATAATGCATGCACACACACATATATATACACACTTGTGAATTTCGCATGAAACTTAAAATACAACTACTTAAGATGTAATTAGGGAATTTTAATTACCTTCTGTTTGATCTCCTTGTAAATCTGATGTCCATAAGGTCAAGTTATCTCTTAATAATTGCATAATCAAAGTAGAATCTTTGTATGAATCTTCACTAACATTATCAAATTCAGTGATGGCATCATCAAAAGCTCTTTTTGCCATTTCACAAGCTTGGTGTGGTTGATTTAATATTTCATAAAAGAAAACTGAATAGTTTAATGCTAATCCTAAACGTATTGGGTGAGTTGAAGGAAGCTCATTTTCTGCAATATCAGTAGCTTTTTGGTATGCTTCTTGAGCAAAATTCGATGCTTCTTTTTTTCCTTCATCACATGAAAATTCACTAATATAACGATAGTAGTCACCTTTCATCTTATAATAAAATACTTTACTTTCACTTTCTGAAGTATTTGGTATTAACTTTTTCGTAAGAAGATTTAAAATATCTTGACATATACTATTTAATTCTTCTTCAACTTTCTTCCTATAAGTAGCAGCTACATTTTTGTTATGAACATTAGCCTTGCTCATTTCTTTTTGTTCAACACTTGATATGATTCTCCATGAGGCTCTTCGGGCACCTACAGCATTTTTATAAGCCACAGACTGTAATAGGGGAAATAAAAAAAGGAAAAAATGGAATGTATGAATAAGAGCATATATAAAGAAAGAAAACATCCACAATCCCCCTCACAAATAGTAAGAAATAAAAGTGCAATGCAATTTCCAAATTTAAGATATACCAATAAATTTCTTTCTTCAACAGTTAACTCGTCTTTATCATTATTAACACATTGTTCAACCAATGTTCTCATAGCATCAGCCATTTCTGCAAAATGTACGAAGAAATGGAAATAAATCATAACAACCCCGATACAGCCATCGTATTGGCTTTAACACAAAAAGGGCAATTTCAAAATATATATATATAGTGGTAATGAAATATCACATTACATGTACATGTTTGTGAAAATAGAGAATACATAATAAGTATGCATATAATGCATACATTGCGTGTGCGTGTGTGTAGATATGTGAATTATATGGATTTATATTTTTAATGAGTATATAACAAATGATGAGGAAAATGGCACATAATATGTGCATATTTTTACTAAGCTACTCACTTTGTTTTTTATTTTATTTTTTTGTGAAGTTATATGCAATTCTTACCATCATATCTTTCGGCTTGCTCAGCCAACTTTGAACGGTAGGTACAATCAGATCTTAATTGTTTTAATTCTTCAGGTGTTGCCATTGTATATGTAAATTATTATATGTGTGTATATGATATGCAATTTTATATTCTTTATATTTTACTTTATATATAATTACTATCCTTTTAATATAAATATACTAATATATATACATACCAATAATATAGATATATATACATATATATATATATATATATTTATGGATATATTAATTACTTTTTTTTGTAAAAATAAAAAATTATATCAATATATGAATTTTTTACGATATTATTATATGTAGTCTATGCAAAATATAATAAAACATAAATTTAATAAATATATATATGTGATAAAATAAGAAGAAAAAAAAGTGTTATTAATATAATAATATATATATATATATATAAGTATATAAAAAAAGATACATGATAAATAAGTCCATGCACTATTTTATTTTTTTTTATTATTCCAGTGTAAAAAAAACTTTATATATATTTATTTTGCATATATTGATTGTATGTATGTAATAGTATAATAATTTAATTATTATTATCATTTATTTTTTTTATTATAAAAAATAAAACGTTCTCTCCAGAATATGTTCTTCCGATTTAAAATTAATGTGCAAGTTTTATTAGTACTACGTGTACGATTTATTTACATATATAAAATACTATATTTATGTATCAATTATTTATAACCCCCCCCCAAAAAAAAAAAAAAACCTTCTTTTAAAACAATAAAATAATAGATAGAAATAAACATAAGTTTAATGTTTTTTATTTTTAATTTAAGAAATCGATCTTAAAATGTTTTTTGTTTTTTTTCCTAAAATATACATTTATATTTGCATATGATTTTTTTTTACTTGTGTATAATTAATATATACAGTCGTGTTTTTTCTTTTTTTTATATTTTTTCAATATTGGAAGTATCCTCCTATTTTTTTGTGCTCTTTCTATCTAGCTTTTTTTTGTTCATATATAATTATCCAAATATTATATATATTATGTATGTGCGCATAACACTCTAAAGTTTAAATGTACATTTTTTTTAATGATAATAATTGTTTTTATAAATTTATTATTATATTTATATTTATATTTATAAGGTTTTTAAATTATTAATATAATTTTCTATTTACAATTTTTTGGATATTATATGTAATTTGATTTGTGCATAACAATGTGTTAGTATTCTGAAAAATAAATTTACCATATCCTTACATATTATTTATGATATATTCTTATTTTATTTTTTTCACATAATAAATGAAAATTTGGAAAGAGGAACAGAAAAAGAGAATATTACACAAGCGCATATATAAATAATATGATTAACACATTGTTGAAAATTTGGGATATATTTAGATTTTATTTCTATATTATATAAATTATTATTATATAGGTAGTATGTGTATAATAACAATGTATATAGTATTTTAAATTAGTATAAAAGAAAAAGGTGTTTATGAGTTATTCAGTAATAAAAATTTTTATACTAAACAAAATATAGTAAGTTTAGTATATTTAAATCGCTTTAAAAAAATTAATAAAATAATACTAATATCATAAATTAGAAAAGTATAAATCCTTGGTAATTCTATAAGAGCAACCATTAAATATTATTTTTTAGCTTATTGTTAACTAATTTAAGTTATATATAAATAAATATATAACCATCATAAAATGCAATTTTTGTAATAAAAAATAGCTGGAATAATACCCCCAAAAGTTACACTATACATATTTTAGTTAGCATTTTATAAAGTAATAGATTAAATAAGAATTATTTACACAAATACATTAATAGTTCTTTATATGTTTTAAGGTTTTTCTTTGTATTTGTTTAGATACACACACACATACGCATACTCGTATAACACAGTTTTAGGTTTATATATGAGCATTCCTTAGTTTGGTATTTTTTATGAACAATAGCTGTACATATATTTTTTTCATAATGTTATATTTCCATTTTAGCATGGAAAAAATGAGGAAAATTTTTTCAAAATTTGCAAAATCTTAACATATAAGGGTTGAAATTGTATTCATAAATGTGTGTGTATTTATACCTCAATAAAAGGACTATTTTCTAATTAATATTAAAAAAATGTGTCATATAAATGGCTATATTATTCATAACTTTTTTTTTCAAAAACTAAAGAAAATAACATTTTTCTTCTTTTCTTTTCTCACATATTTAATCTTTATACATATATTATAATATTTAAAATTTATTTAGATTCGTATTTATTGTCCCTTGTCTAAAAATATAAAAAATAAATACAATATAAATCAAGTAATACGAATAAAGGTATTAAATGTATAATAAACTGATTTTTGTGTGCATAAATTATTGACCTTAAATTTTAAAATAAATATTATTATATAATTAATCTTTTATTTATTAAGTTTTTTATTAAGTTCATGTAATTACTAAAACATATTAGAAGTTAATTAATATGAAATGAAATAGATTTAATCGTAATAAAAAAATTTTAATTTTATAAAATATACGCATATACACACAAATTTTTTATTTTATGTGTAAATGCATTTTAAAAAGGGAAACCATTTTAATTAGGTTGTGATAAAAATAAAAAAGCAAATAGATAAGATTAATTCACATACGTATAAATAAATGCGTATAATTTAATTATTGGTATAAATATATAATAAAACTAAAAAGGAAATATTATACTTTGCTTATAGAATGCTGTGTTGCTGCATTTCTATAACTTATTAATTATTATAATATATATAATAAAACATTCGAATGTGTATACATACACATGAAATTATTTAATTATTAATTTGCTTAGCTATTCTGTTTTATTTTAACAGAACTTTTTATTTTTGAATTTGCTTAAATAAATCCTTCTATGGGTTTGGTTACGATTTTTCCCATGTACATGTCCCTCATTTTTATGCTTTCATTATGTATCTAAAACGAAGAAAAAAAAATATAATATGTATACAATAAATAAAATAAATTAAGAATATATTTCTGGGAAATAGGAAAAGTGCCAAAAATATTTCCCCGCTTTCTTATTTTATATGTTGTACATGTGCAATGACAAATGCATGTGCAATGACAAATGCGTGTGCATAAAAATGAGTTTGTATGTATGTACATGCAATTTTATGATTTTTTTTTTACATTTTTGGCTAGCTGCTGGGCATATTCATCAAAAGATGGGTGTGTTTTTGAATTTGTGGTGAAATAAAGTAAACATAGAATGTGACTTAGTATATTTATAAAATCTTCGTAACTATCTCCCCAGTTTTCATTAACGAGCTTATTTTTATATGTATAATTTGTAAAAGAATCTAAATTTCCATCATATTTTGAATCATATTTAAAAATGCGTTCATATGTATTTGTTATTGGGCTATTTTTTTCGTTTAAATATTCCATTTTATTTTTTGTAATTTGCAAATTTTTTTTAAATATTTGATTTAGTATATTATAATATGTGTTACTTTTTGAATTGTTTTCTATGTTTTCTTTTATTGGTTTATAGTACGTTTCTGAGTAATCACTATTTGTGTAAAATTTTGTCGATTCAAATTTGTTATCCATATTGTTAATATTGGGAAATGTATTATTCGCATTAACACAGTCAGAATTTTTTTTGTCCACATTAGTATTAGTACAAACGTAGTAACTTGTACTATTTCGATTTTCTGAATTCTCTATTTCGATTTTATCAAAATTCTGTACATTTTTATCTGAAATATTTAATGCGTTAATTAATGCGAATGGGGTATTCGAATTCACATTTGATATATTTAAATCAAATAAATGTGAAAATTTTTGTAAAATATGTACATATAAGGTAAATTTATCATCACAATTGTTTAGATAGCTAAAAATTGAATTTTGTTTTTTATTTTTTAAAGAATTTTCACATATACATGAATTATTAGGATAACATATAGTATTATATTTTGTATTATTTATGTGTGATATATTTTCATTAGCATATGGTATATTGACTGAGTTATATTTCAAATAGACATTTTTGTCTACTCGATTATTGCGAATTTTGTTTGTATCATAACTTATTTTGGAGAATTCTTCTTTTTTATTATAGTCACAATTATAACTAATATTGTTTGTATAATTTTGTAATGAAGGAATACATTTGCTGTTTTTACTTTGATAATTATAAATTGTATTATTACAATTATGGTTGTTATTATTATATTCAATCCTAGTTTTCCTATCAGAAAAATTCAATACATATTTATTATCATTTTGCTGTAATTTCTTTTTCTTCTTATTATTAATTTGTGATTGACCCTTAAATGATCCATACATAATTTTATCCACAATAGTAACATTTGGATATTCTGGTATATCAATTTTATAAGAAAATGGAATGAAATATTCTTTTACTTTTCTTTGTTCAGCTAATTTATGAAAATTTGGACAATAATATTTATTACAATTTCCATGTTTATAATTTTCACATTTGTTTGTTTTATAAACAAGAGGGTGGTAATAAATCTCCTCAATACTATGAGCCAATGGACATTCTACACCTGCAGGGCATTTATTAGTATTAGTTTGTTCAATATATTTATAAAATTCGTTATTAACACTTCCATCTTTATTAGTTAAAAATAAACAATTTTGTAATATTTCTTTTTCTCGTTCTATATATTTATTGTTTTCTTCTTTGTTTTTATTTTCATCTATTTCTTTACTTTTAATAAAATATGGACATGGAAATGGAATATATCGAAGATAAGATGGAAGGGAAATATAATATGGGCACCTTCTTATCCATTGGGTGTTATGACTATATTGACATCTATCAACTCCAAACTCACAACCACCTTTAGCTAATCTTAGACACTGTTTTGTTCGGAATAAATATAAATCGTTTTCACTAAGCAATGGTGTGCATGCCATTTTGATATGGGAAGTTGTAGTATATAATACTAGTGGGAATAAATTTAATTGGAATTTTCCAAAAATGGAAAAAAATGTAGAATAAAAAATTGATTAATTATTACACATAAATATGAGACACGAATTTGCAAAACTATCAATTAATTTGTATATAATAAGCATTTCAATTATGTGTTGTGATAAAAAAAATTAGTAAATTACTACTTTAATTTTATTATATATATTAACATAAAAAATTTTAATTAAATCAAATTATATGGAAAAAACAAAAAAAAAATTGATATTTTTTTAATATGGAAAAACATAAAATTAAAACAATTTTACAACATTTATGCAACGCCAATTTGGCTGTAGCCTAATCATTATAACCCCTTTGCCATATTTTTCTTTGGTATTAGGGAAGAAACAAAAACATGGATGTGTGGAAAAAATCAACAAAATAATTAAAATGAATAAAATTGTACCATAATAAATGAATAGTAGTAATGGTGAACATAAAGAGGGTAAATATAGTTAATTAAAATAGGAGGCAATTTAAAATAAAAATAAGAAAAATAAAAAAAAATTAATATACAAAATTTTTAAGTTATATTTGGAAAATTGTGTTGATATATATACCTTTTTATTTTTATTCAATTTAAAAAGTTTATAAATGAGACATATATATATAAAAATTCTCTATATAATATGAAAATAATTTCTTTTTATAAGCTTGAATATTTTAATCATTTTTATTTATTTTAACCACATCAAATATTATTACCTTTTTTAAATAATTATATAACAAAAAAAATATCCATTTATTTAATGTATTATACTCTAATTTACAAGTGCTTCAAAAAAAAAAAAAAAAGTTACACACCCATCCATGATCCAAGTTCTAGGAGTTATTTGTCTCAACTTGAAAATAGTAAAAATGTGTTATAAAAAAAATTGTAAAAATTGTAAAAAATGTTACAAATAAAGGTATGAAAATATAAAGATATGGACGTTTGTAAATTTATTTTTTCAAATTAAATTGCACAAGATTAAATCTGTTGGGATTTATATAATTTTTCCCATCCTTTTTTTGTTGTAAAAAATTAAAACTATTTACATCACCAAAATAGGGTGTGAAAATTAAATATTATTTATTTAATAATTCCCCAATTTCTCAAATAAGTTTTATGGAACGCATTATAATAGGATAAATTCTTAATGTTATGGCAAAAAATAAAAATATTTTTATAACACAAAGTAAATTGTGGAAATATAGATAAGAAAAAATGCTCAGTGAATTGTTTATTTCACTTTTAAAATAATTATAATTTTTAACAATAATAACCCATTTAACAATTTTAATAAATTTATTTTATTTCTATGCATTTTATATTTTTAATTTTATTTAAAAATTCTATAAATTTATTTTGTTATTGAAAATTGTCATAAAATTTTTAACACGCATTTGGGAATAATGCGTATAGCCCATATTAAATATGTAGATAAACAAAAAAAAGGGAAAAAATAAAAATAAAGCAAATTAATCAAATAAACGCATGTTCATATATATACAAACGCTAATATTGGTATAGTAATATTAAATTATACAAATTAGAAAAACAAAGTAAAAAATATGTATGAATAACTAAAAGGCAGGGGATAAAGGCCGATTGAACCCTCCTCGTCTATTCATATACTGTCTATATTTTCTTTTTGTTCTTTTATTAATACCTGATATATCTGTTTCATTGTGGCATTTATTTTCTGTTGTTGCAAATTCACTAATTCCCATTAACTTTTTAAGCATCTCACTTTCTGACAATTCTTCATTTCCTGATGAACTATTATTTTCGGTTTTTCTATAATAGCTATTTTGACTTGGGTTTTTTTTCGAATTTTCATTTTTATTAATATCATCATAATTTTCACTATGACTTCTTGAAATGTTGTTTATTTGATTATCTTTGTTATTATCATTGCTGTTATAACTAGTTGTTCTATTTCTTTTTATATTTCTATGTGTATCATATGAATCATTTAAATCTATTTTTCGTTTCTTTTCTCTACTTCTATCTCTTCTTCTTTCTCTGATTCTGTCTCTACTTCTATCTCTACTTCTATCTCTTCTTCTTTCTCTGATTCTGTCTCTACTTCTATCTCTTCTTCTTTCTCTTCTTATTTCTCTGGTTCTGTCTCTACTTCTGTCTCTAATTTTGTGCCTCTTCTTTCGATCTCTACTTCTGCTTCTGCTCCGACTTAAGGTATCATTTCGGTATCTATGTCTATGCTTATGTTTGCTTTTCCTTCGTTCTCTACTTCTTGATCGTTTTCTATGTTCATGTTTTCCCCTACTTATGCTTCGGCTTCTACTTCTACATCTGCTTTCCGAGATACTTCCATGTTTATTCACCTGCTCATTTTTTGTTTTATCTCTTAAATTATTTTCATTTTCTTTAAAATCAATATTATTTTTTAAATCATCTAAATCAGCCTTTAATGTTTCAGAATTTTTCTGATCATTTTTATTTAAAATGTTTGAATTCTTGTCTTTTCCTTTAGTATCATTAATTTGTGAATGATTGTTGAATAAATTTTCTTCATTATCATTTTCTAATTTATTATTTATTGTTTGATCTTTTTCGTCTTTTATTATTTCTTCATTTTTTTCAATCAATTGGTCTTGATCTTGTTCAGATGTTTTTTTTTTACTTGAAAACAATGCATTAAACATTATTAAATTTATTGAACATTCTACCTTGCTTGTTCATAATTTAATTACCTTTACTTTATTCTTTTTTTCTTCAACTCTAAGCTATTTTTTGGAATTTTTTTGGAAATATATGCAGACGTTTTACGATTAAATATATAGTATGATTGTAATCTCTTTATATAGTAACAGATTGATATATATATATATATATATATATATTTATTTAATATTTATACTTATTTATTATCAAATATAATGACTCTATATTTATATGTACAGCTTAACATCAGACTTATAAATATCCCCAATGTAAATAAAAAAAATTATGAATTGTACATAAAATATTTTAGCCATAACAATTTTATTATTTATGCCAATGAAAAATAAGCCAAAAAATTCGAACGATTATTAATAAAAAAAATGTATCATAATTACATGGATGTATTGAATCTTCTTTTATAGCTTTGCAATATTTTACTTATATGATGAAAAAAAAATTATAATTTATATTAATGCATATTTTTATGCAAACACAGTGATAATATTTGTATATATGCGGATATATAAAAATAATTATATATAATTAAAATATCGATAGTGTTAGACTAAGAAAAAAATACATTGCAGCCACATTATGAGAAAAATGTTTTAAAGAAGCACAGGAATATATGCAGTTAGTATATTCTTATCGTATATGTTAATAAGTTATATATATTTTTTCAAAATTACTTAGAAGAAAATAATAACAGCGGCAAATATTTATAGGAACAGATAAAAATAATTTATATTCTAAATTGTTCTTCATATATTTCCTTTTCTAAATAGTTTTTACCATTAAGTTATTCTTATATATATTTTTTTAAACATGCACCCGATAACTATTAGTTATTTTATTATATTCATGTTGTATATATTTTTCAAAAAAAAAATAAAAACAGGTATTATATATAAGTACACAAAATATACAATTTTTTAACATATTATAAACAAATTTATGTCTTCATTATTTTATTTTATTTTTTTTGAATATACTTATGTATACACCTATATCATATTTTTATCAAAATATTTACCTTAAAAAAATGTTCATGTAAATTATGCATATATACTACCATTGAAAATATACTAAAATTAGAATTATAAAGGGATATAACTAATTAATATTAGCTATCGCACCTTATTCAAAAAAAAAAAATTATAATGTTATACTTAAGTATGGCCATATACACTTTTTTTTTTAATTTGACTGTGGCGAAATAATGCAAGTTCACAACCCTAAAAAATATATATAGATTCTAATTGAGTAACAGAAAAGAAAAAAAGACGGTTTAAAAATGTTATTATAAATATCACATTATTGTGCATTATGCACATGCTGGCTTATGTCGAATGCGCAGAAGAAAATGAATATAGGACTATAGTATATATTGTCATATTTTTTCTTTTTTTCAAATAAAAATAATAAAATTAAAGAGATATTTTTACCTTTTTTAAGCACCCTATATTTTAAAAGTGCATTATAATGACATGTTTGTATAGTTGATATTTTTTAAAACTTGAATTTATTTTAAGCATTTCGTTTAATAAAATTCAAAAAAAAATTATGTTTGTTTTAAAAATGTATTTCTTTCTTATATTAGAATCAAATTAATATTATCTATGTTTTACAATTATATATTTTTTTAATTTGTATGAATAATTTTAATCATCTTATTATATAGATATGTTCAGATTGTTACAAATATATAAATATTATTTTATTTGACAAGCATATGAAAAATATATAAACTATATTGCGTGTGTTTTTTTTGTTTATTTGATTAATTTAATACCCCATAGCTTATTTTAATAATAATTTTTTTACATTTGAAAATGGGGAATTTATTTTATATGGTATAATTGAAAGGAGAGGAAAAGCTCAAAAAAAAATATAAATCAGTACATTAATAAATTTCCATATAATTTTACTATTTATTATATATTAAAATGAGATTATTAATTTTTGTAAATATATCTCTATCATAAGAACAAAGTTATTATTTTTCATTGTTATGAGCAAGAAAAAAAAAACAGAAAATATCTATGATATATATATTGCTATAAATGTGCTCAGATATATTTAAACTGGTACATATATTATATATCATATTACTTGTATATAAAATAAGTTATATGATATTATTAATCTAATTTTCATATACAATGCTCTGTGAAGAATATATATGTATGTATATATATATATAGAGAGAAAACCTTTAGCCAAGTTATATTTTATTTTTTTGAAGCTATGGCAATAGCTGGGTGAAGATTATTGGCTTGGAAAAATAAGTACCAAGCTTATATATTTATTATACGTAAAAAAAAATACGGATATATATAACTACAAAAAGGCAAATATATACCTAAACATATAAATTGCTTTATCCAAGTTTATAGAAAAACCACTATGTTTATAAATAATTTTTTGGGGAAGCAAGTTTATTCAAAATATTATTATTGAAAAAAGTTTTGTATATATGTATAATTATATATATACTTATGGATTTTATAATATATATATTATGCAATATGGTATTATATAACATTATACTATTTTAATACGCATAATAATATATATAACAAAATATATGAAATAAAAGAGGATTAATATTTGCGATTTAAAATTGCTAAAAAATACATGCATAAAAAAACGCAAAAACATTTATATATAATAAATTTGACAGTTAAAAATTGCTTTAATATATATTAAATGCATTTATTTGCTATAAATATAACGGTATAATAAATACTTTATTTGCCGCATTTTTAAAGCATAAAATTATATATTTATACAATACTTCTACGCCCTATAAAAAATATTGCTTGTGCATATAATAACGCGTAAAAATATGTACGGTAATATATATACATAATATGTATTGTATGTACATAATATTATGAGTTAACCGCATTACAATAAAATTTTAAGGCATAATTAATGGGTTATAAAAAGGGTATATTATTTTAAGTGTATATACAATTTGGGAATATAGCCCTTTTATATAAACAAATATCCATATTATTTATTTTTTTTTTTTTAATAGCCATACTATATTATTATTTGTATGCATAAATAATATTATATATATAATATATAGTATATAACTATTGTATATACATATATATAAGATATAATAATGTTATAAATATATATATATATAATATTATGCAATTATTATTATTATACGCATTTTGAATAATTAAAAATATGCAGTTAATTTTTTATATTTATATACTATAATAATTATTATATTAAATATACAAATGATTAGCTATAAAATAAGCGCAAAAATAATATAAAAATATTGTTATATACAAAATTAATATATAATAGTCATAATATGTAATATAATTAAATTATAAGTTAAAATTTTTGTTTTATATATATATTTATTTTTGAAATAACTAAAAAAATATATTATAATATTACTCTATAATTAATATTATTATATAATACAACTTATTCTTTTTAATCTTCAATTTGGATACTTTATTATTTAAAATAAAAAAACAAAAAGGTAAATATGAAAAAGAAAGGTTTTATATTACATTTTATGATCTTCTACATTAATATATGACCATATTTATTTTATATTTTGTTATTATATATATTATACATGTATCAACATATACACAACACTTATGTACTTATAAAATCACAGTACGCTTGGATATGTTGCATTAATGTACATATTAATATGTATACACTGTTTTATTGCCTCTTGGCTTAATGTAGAATATTATACAAATATATAATGCGGGCACATATACTCATTTAGTATATATGCATGTTTTATATAATGAATAACATTATATATAGTCATATATATTTCTATATGTAATACATATTTTTAATTACTTTATCATACTATTTTATTAATTGTATCCGCATATACATACACACCTGCATATATATATTATATGAATTGTGGTTGTATATGTCTTCTTGTATATTTTATGAGTTTGTTTCAAAACATTCAATCTGCTCTAAAACTGATATGTTTCCATTGCAAATAACCCGCGTCTCGTTTCATTCGCATTGTTAATATATACTACATACTTGTATTTACATACTTGCATATTAAAATTTTATAATTATCAGGATAGACAAGATGGCAACTAAAACACAAAAGAAAGTTATAAAAAAGCAAAACAAAAAAAAGAAAAAAGATCCATTAGCTCCAAAGAGAGCATTATCTGCTTATATGTTTTATGTCAAAGACAAAAGATTAGAAATAATTCAAGAAAGGCCAGAGCTAGCTAAAGAAGTTGCACAAGTTGGAAAACTAATTGGAGAAGCTTGGGGACAGTTAACTCCAGCTCAAAAAGCTCCATATGAAAAAAAAGCAGAATTAGATAAAGTTCGTTATTCAAAAGAAATAGAAGAATATAGAAAAACCAAGGAATAATTTGTATAACTTTTATTATATCATCATTTGCCTATATATGTTTATTCATATACTTAAAAAAATATGTGTTTAAATATAATTTAGAGATTATTATGTTTTTTCTTTTTTTTTACAAAAAATTATATATAGATTCAAATTACATAAGAATATATATAAAGCCTTTTGTATGTGCTTTTTGTTTTTTTATTATTATAATTCAAGAATAAAAAATATGATTATATAAATTAAAAGTTTATGTCTCCATATGCACAACAAATGTATATACTCGTATAAATATGCGCAATGTACTTGTTTGGATGGGTATATATGTATAGATGCACACATACTTATGCTTTCATTATATTTTAGATGTTATTTAACTATTGTTTTATATTATTGTTATTGTTTTCTTTTCGTTTTTTATTACTAAATTGTGCATATGCTCTCAAAGTTTTTTTCATTTCAGTTTTTGTTTTTTTTTAATTTGCATAAACATTAAAAAAACAAACAAAAAAACGAAAAAAGAAAGAATTAAGCTATTTAAAAAACAATTTTTTTAAGTATATATTTTGGAATTTCTAAAAAAATTATACTATAAATATAGTATAGGATATATATAAATACAATTGATATAATACCTTTTTTTGCTTTATTTAAAGAAAATGCTACTGCAATACTTTGTAATAAAGTATATTGAAACGATGGGAAAGGATTGACTATTGTATGTTTTATATTTTCTTGTATATTGTTTAAAATATATAAAAAAATTATCAATAGTTATATATTTTATACTTAAATATTTAGCATAATGTTTTTCTGACACGTGGCTCAATGGATAACTGTACTGTTATATGTGTCTGCTTTCTTTCCATTTATTTTTTTAAGATTGTTGTTTTTTCAAAAACATCCTAATGAACTATGGTTCGCTATTTGTTAGGGAAAGGACCTGCTATATTTTATCAGAAAAATGGCAGAAAAACATGTCTGCCAAATAATACAAATGTTTGCCCAATAATATAATATATTTATTTATTTTATTGGTTCCTTTCCAATTTGTACCTAAATATTTTAAATAACTGTGTCCACCATTATGCCAATCTTTTGCATTTATTTCTTATCAATAGAAAACTAAAAAAGAGAAAAAAAGGTAACATATAAAATATCTGCATATTTATGTACATGCCTCAATATGAATAGTTGCATATACACACATATATGCAGCTTTGATATATCTTATGTTGCTAAATTAAAACTTACAATATCATTGAAACGATAATAAGCGTAAATGGCTCCAGGTTTTAAAAATAATTCATAACCAGAATATGTGGCTTCTACTCCCATAAAAAAAAGGAGAGCCCTTCGAATAATTGGCAAGCAAACAGTCCCACATCCATATGACATTTTTAAATATGATATTTAAAAAAAAAAAAGATTTAAGATTATATGTATAGATATAAAAATTTAAGTGTTATTTAAAATATATAATAAAAGGAATAAATGTATTTTTTATTATATTAAACGGAAAGATATTTATTAAATATATATACTGCAAAAAAAAATAATATATGATTATTGCTGTGAAGAAAATGATATTTAATTTTAAACCAAGTTATACTAATTAAATAGTTTGAAAATATTAACCTTTCGAAACATGTTTGTTTCTGATATTCGTAATTTTACTTATTTATTTAATTGCATATTTTTGTGTACTATTCATTTATATTTAAATGTTGATGTGTTATATCATTTTTTTTTTCAGGAAAATTCATCAATATTACATGCACATATGTACATACTTTTTATTTCCCCCTATTTTTTTAACTTATAGTAAAGATATAAAATAAAAAGTCTTAAAAATTGGGAAATAATAATATTATATAATTAGTACTTCTAATTACAGAATAGTAATAATTAAAAATCGTTCAAAATTACGAATTCCTTTGAAATAGTAACAAATCGTTTTTTTTACGTTTTTTTTGCTTTTTTCGTTTTGAGAAGTGCTGATAAAATTCGTTAGCAAAGGACACAATATGTTAGAAGTTATTAAAAAGGAAACATTTAAATTTAGAATAATATTTTAGTAAAAATGGTGTTGACATATATAACTAACATATGAGGAAAAATAACTGTATACTTTTATTTTATATTCGCATATGCAAAATATAATTAACTTGGAAAATGTGTTGGATAATTTGTTCAAATTTGATAGTTGTTAAATTATGTGTATGAAATGAAAAAAATAAAATATGAAAGAATTTTTATTTCTGCCTAAAAGTGCATACACAACAGTTGTGTATTTTCACATTTTCCTTATCCATATAAAAATAATAAATAATAAACAAAAAAATGAAAAAATATACATAATAATTTTGTACATTTATTTAATATTACACATTTAACAATTTGTTCAATGGAAATAAAACACAATTATTTGATGTACAAAAAGTATATATATGTGCATACATTATTTTTTTTTTTGAATAACTAAATTAACATTTATTTATTTGAATGTTACAACATTATATGCATATATTCCTAAAGGTTTTGTATATTTGTTTTATCAACCATTTGAAATAAAATTAACATATATTATTAATATATATAACAAATACATAGAATAGGAAATATATTTTATAAAATTACATAATTAAAAAAAGTGGCAACTAATTTTAGCCTTTACAAAATGGTGATAAAACCAAAAATAATTTATTATTGTTAAAAATAAAAAGGTTGTCTTTTTTTTAGACGATTTATAGAAATACATTTCCATTTATTTGTGTGTGTATATTTGTTTTGCTTTTATTTTATTACTTTTTAATATTTATGATTTAATAATATTTTAGATTTGTGCGATTTGATTTAATTGTTCTTTGTTTTCCTATTTTATCTTTATTTATTTTAATATAAAATAATGAAATTGAGTATACTACTTTATGTGGTGGCATTTTGGTATGCCTCGGAAATTCAGGGTAATAAAAATAATGAAAAAAAAAAGGGAGGAAAATGAAAAAGAAGAAAACAAATATAATAGATATAAGTTTTATGATATAGAATAAATATATTTAGATTATCGTCTTAAAATATTTCCTTTATTAAATTGAATAAATGAAAATATGTCTACTTGTAAAAACATGAATATATGCATAAGTCATTTTATTTTATTTCATTTCATTTTAGGAAAATTACACGATACTTTGGTGCAAAAAAATATTCCACTAATTAAGAATAGTCACAAAAATGATTCCAATTGGGGCCATAGCAATAAAAACAGTAATAAAAATATGCATATAATTTTATTGTTTATTTTTATCATACTTTATTTCAACAATCTTGATTTATTTCTTTTGAGCAGCGTTTGATAATTTTGAAAAAAAATTGCTAAATGATTCGAGTTCAATTAATGTAATGTTTGACCCAAGAATGAAAAAGGTTGTTCCATCGAAAATGCGCAAACAACATATTGTAGGTTAGTTTAAAGAATCGCGATAAAACATGGCAACGAAACTAGAAAGCATATTATCATTATTTTTTATTTTATTTTATTTTTTTTTCATTTACAGGGGGGTTTACTCAAAATTCTGTAGATCAAGCAGGTATGATCTAAGTCAAATTTAAATATGAAAAAAAAAACTTGAATATATTCATAGAATATTTTAAAAAAAGACATTGTCAGATATATATATGTATACATTTCTTTGCTAATTTATTTTTTTTTATACAATTATCCCAAATTTCTATTTGTTACTATGAACAGATGTTGAAAAGGGGAAATATGAAACAGGTAAAAATAAAAAAAGCATCATTATTATTGTTATTGTCAGTATTGTTAATGTTAATGTTAGTATTATTATTCTTAGTGTTTGAATTATTTCCACATACTTCAATTTCTTTCGTTTCGTTTTTTTATAGCGTTAAGATTTGTTGAAAATATGAATAAAAAAATGATAATTTTGTCAAAAGAAATTAATTATGCATTGAAAAGTGAAAAGGATAATGCACTGGATGGATATAATCGATTATCATCTATAATGAAAGATTCCCTTGCAACTATGTATTCTATAGATTCTATGAAAAATGCTAATATTATAAACTTTTCAAGTAATTAAAAAATATGTACACATAATAATTTGTTCATATTTTTCTGTACACACGTCTTAATACATCATGTCATATATTACAGATATAACCATACATTATTCATTTCCAATTGTTATAGAATATAACACTGATTGGTATGCTAAGGCCAGTATGAAAGATAAATATGAAGCTGCTAGATGTAAGAAAAAGGGAAAAACAAAAATAATAAAATATAATATAATTATATAGTGTATACTGAGAATAATATATATTATATGCACAATTTGATGAATAATTTGTTTTTTATCTTAGATATACAAAACACCATTGATAGATTATTTAAACCTTTTAATAAAAAAAAAAACGTTAATGAAAAAAAAATAAGTAAGTTGAAATGTTTTTTTTTACCTTGCTTGTTCAGATAATTTTTAAAATATATTGTCTTTTTCGTTTATACATATCGTTATTTTTTTTTTTTGAATAGATGAAAATATTAAACAACTCGAAACAGATTTGCTGCTCCAACGTTTTGTTATGGACAATTCCAATGGTATTATTAGATTATATATTTGAAAAAAGGAAACAAAATAAATTGCATTTATTTCAATGATATTTATTAACATTGTCATAAATGTGTACAAAGATATGCTAGAAATATAATATGATTAATAATTTTTTTTTAGTATCAATGTTGCTAAAAAAATATGAAGATAATGGGGATAAGTATATGGTACCTTCGTATACAGATGTATGCAATCAATTAGGTTAATGATACAAACATATAAACAATACGTTGTTATTTTCTTAACAAAATTAACGTTTTATTTATAAATGGAAGGGAATAAATTTATTTTATTATTTTTTTAAAACTTTTTTAGGGCATCCAATTATAAGTTATGTATTTGAAAGTACATATAAACATTGTGTAAACAACAGAATTGATTTTTTCAAAAAATATTTTCCCAAATTAACAACGAAATTAACTAAAATGGTTGAAAACGGTAATAGTCGATTTGATACCCCCTATTTTGGCTTTTTCCTTTTTCTGATTCGCTTACATTATCATTCATATTAATTTTGTTTTGATTCATTTTTTTAGGTCATATAGCATTAGTAGATCGATATTTTGGGCAATCATTGGACGACTTTAAGAATAAAGTTTCTAACCTTATGAATAAAAGTAAAAAAACCAAAAAATATTTAGTGTGTATTAACATATAGATGAATATTATAAAATATTTCAATTTCTTTTCAAACATAAATAAATATATATTATGCTCAACAATGTGCATATGTTTAACATTTTTTTCTTTTTTCAGAAGTGGGATTTATAGATATGTGTTCAAAAAAATGTTTTGACGATACTATAGAAATAAACTATAAATTAGACAAATATGATATTCATCTTGACCCTCAAAATACTAATCAAAGAAGAGGAGATTGTAATATATAAACATATTAATATTTTGATTTTTATTCACTTATTTTCATTTTATTTTAACTAATTTATATTTTCTATTTTTTTAGTAACAAGAATGGTACTTTATTATTACAAAGAAATAATAAATCGTATCGAAGCAAATGCAGATATCGTTCTAATTATGCTTCTTCATTTAAGTTCATCTGCAAAAACAATTGAATCTGGGCGTTTAGATATAGATATAACACAAACAACAAGCAAACAAAATTTGATCAATTTAGCTATTGAAAATGATAAAGTAATTAATATTTATAAAGTATTGCAATTTTCATATGGTTTTATATACTCATGTTTTATATTTCTTATTTTTTCTTTTATTCAGAAATCAAAACGCAATTTTCTGAAAATTGCTCCTTTCAAATTTTTCCGCGACCCACAAGATAAATCTTATTCAGCATCTATATTCGCAATTGATGATATTATGAAAACATGTTCTTTATCTAAAAAATTTAAAAATTATGATTCTTTATATGAAAAAACTAAAGGATTATGGGATGAAATTCAAAATATTTATTCTGCGTCTTATGGATTTGTTCCCTCTAAAAAGATTAAAACACAATCTTTTATTTTATCTAAAATTAGAAATGTCGGATTTCTTTTTAGATGGCTTAATAATAATGAATTGGAATCAAATGACGTGAACTTTTTAGTCAAAAACTATTCACCTTTAGTGTCTCTCAGTTTGCAATTAAGTGAGTAGCAAGAATAATGTACATTTGTTTTTTTTCGATTTTCCAAAATCGTTATGGCAATCTATTGGATGGTCAGTTATTTCTTTTGCTTCTTTGTTTCCATTTTTTACTTTTTCCATTTTTTACTTTTTCCATTTGTTAGCATTTTTCATAAGTACGATGATAGAGCAATATGAGTCCAGCTTTTTAGGAAACTTTTCGGCAGCAATAAAAAAAATATTTACATTGGGAAAAAGTGGAACAAATCCTAAAAACTATGATGATTTAATTAGTTTTTCAGAAACAGATTATTTATTAAGAACAAAAAAGGCTGACGCTGTCCAAAGAATAATAAATCAAACAATTAAAATTCTTAAGAAAAAGTTTTTTTCTGGGGAATATACTCCAACTTTATTTGCTCAATATGTGTCATTATTTTTATCTTTATGGGTATTTGAGGGAGAAAAAGACATTTCAATGAACAATCCAAACATTTCACGATTTAAAAAAATATTTTTCCTTTCATTTTTAGTACACAGTAAGTTTTTTTTTTTTATCAATAGATATTTCTTTGTCTTATTTTGTGCTCATTGTTTGTTTGATTATATGGAATTATTCTTATCCATTTATTACATAATTTTATTTACAACTTTGAATTTGTTTGAATTCTTATTATCAGATTCTGGAGTCATTGAAAAAGCAACCGAAATAATATGCAAAAGTTGCCAAAAAAAAACAAAAAAAATAGTTTTAGGATGCATAGATGATTATGGAGGAAAAACCAAAAAAAAAATTTTGGGAATTTTTAGCAGAAAATGTAAACCAACTATTGTTCCTATTCATAAAAAAAGTGTTCGTAAAATTTTGAAGGTTCTTATGACAACATTATCTGACCCACTTGACATTTTAAAAATAGCTGTTGATTTATCTACACGATGTAAATATTATAATGATTCTTCTTCAAGCAAGAAAAAAAAACATAAAGAAAATTACGATCTTTTTGTAAAATCAGAATTATCACTTCGACACACATGTGCTGTTGTTACAAGTATGTTTTTTTTTTTTTTTTATAAAATTTTTTTATATATTTTTATTGTAATAAATATATTTCTATTTTTATTCTCACAGGAAAATTAGTACAAAAATCAATAAAACGAGTATCCAGACTTAAAGACTTTAGTGAAGCTCCAAGTATTATCGAGCAAACATTGGATAGTGTACAATATTTAAAAATGAGAAATCATAGAGATCCCAATAGCGGTTTTACTATCCTTTGTCCTTTTATGCAAGGAACTGACAAGCATATCAGAGATTTAGAACGTAGTCAAATTATTTCCTATGTTTTGAGTAATAAAAAAAAAAAAGATTTATAAATTTTCATAAAAAAAATATACAAAAGCAAATTCATTAATATTGCAATATTTTTTTTTAACAGAAAATGTGGGAATTTACAACTTATTTAAGGGAAAATTACATAACCTGTTCAGCAAAAATATTAACATTAAAGAAGGTAATTTCAATATTCTTATACAATAAATAAATAAATATTTTAGCTAAATTATTTTATATCTTTTACGTTTTTTATATTTTACAACTTTATTTATTTTTATTTACAGGAGTGAGGCCAGACAGTGTTGTTACTGTAAAAGTTGGAGGTAATAATAGAACAAAATTCAATAATATAAATAAGCTGTTATAAATTAAAAGAATAACAACATATATATATTTTATAAAATTATTCTTTCACATATTTGCACAAATTATTTATTGTTTTTTTCTTCTCGTTTAGGCCGTAAATTTAATGGAAATTTATTCGTTGGAGGTAAATATATTTACGCTTGTTCGTTGATCTAGTATCATTTTTTGGAATTTTCAGCCTTTCCATTTATTCCACATTTGTTTATTCCATATTTATTTTATTTTATTTCCCCCATTTATAGGATACAACTTGAACGTTAATGATATCGATCGTATGGATAATATAAAATATCCTTTTGGCTTTTAAAAAGAAAAAAGGAAACACACAATTTGCATATATGTCAAAATATTTAATATATTTGTAAATGGGTATCTCTTATATATCTATTTATCCTTATTTTTTGTTTGCAGAAAATGCTTTACACATCGGATTATCCAAATCAAGTAATTTTTTTCACAACCTGTTTAGCTAGCTATTTTACATTTTTTTTTCATATGGCTAGTTTTTTTTTTATTGTTAATAAAATGTATATATCGCTTTTGTATCTGTAGGAAAAGTATATAATGGAACTAAGTTCGTGGATGAATTAAACATATTAAAAGAAGATGGTAATAAAATTTTGTATACTTAAAAACCATTTATCTAGTAAATTAGTATTTGGAAAATTATTATTTATTTGGTGTTATTACTAATTTTTTTAGGAATCAAAGATATCATACTAAAGGGAATAGACAATGATAACGAAAGTAATAACAATTATATGTTTAACATAATTCACGAAGAAAATGAATTTTAAATATATTAATATTGGATATTTTATTTATTTTTTCGACAATTTTTCAAACAATTTTTCTTATTCCATTATTATAGGGTTATATGTTACTTCAACTGGAAAAAAAATATCTGAATTTGATTATGCCAAAGAAAATCCAAATGGTAAATTTATATGTCAATTATATAATAAAATGTATAATATTTTATATTTACGATTTGAGATGGATGTAAAGTTATATATGTTTGTATATGATGGTATATATTGCGCACGTATGCATACTGGATATATATATTATGTTTTTTTTATCAGCTAATATCATAATTTTCGACGGAAATAACTATATTTCTTCTTATGCTCTTCGTAAAATTGGACTTGAAAATGAAAGTATGTTATTAAATCAACCATAGCCTTTAACTTTATTATATGTCGATTATCATATATATACATAATTCGATACTATTTATTTTTTCACTTTTAGGAATAGTATGGGCTGGAAATAGTGTAGGCTGGGCTGCAGAATTTGCTCTGGGAAATATCTCTGATCGTCCAAGTAACTATACATTTGTGAAAGATTAAGCAAAGATATTCAACCTAAAGAATTATTAAATTAAATTAAAAAAATATGAATAAAACATAAAATAATATAATATCGAATTAGTAATATAGCTATTAAAAAAATAGACAATGGAAAATAAATATTATTTTATTTCTTCTTTTTTATAGTTCCAATATTTGACGGATCAGCATGGATACTTCTTGATAAATTGTCCATCAAAAATATATTAGGTTATAAATTAAAACAATAAGAATGTTCATGGAAAAAATAATATATATATGTATTATCCGTATTTACTAATATTTTTCATTTATAGGGAATTTCTTGCCAAAAAATGTAAATGGAAATTTATTAGCAAAGGATATCAATTTTATTATATTGAATAAAGATGGAAAAGCAATATTAAAGAATACTATGCGTAAGGATGAATAAATAAATGAATATGTTTATTCATGAACTATCCCTTCTATTTATTTTATTTAACATAATACATTGCCGAAATTTCATTGGATTTCAGCACGCTTTGACTTGGCAATAAAATTGTTAATATTTCTATGTATATCGTTAATTTTAATTTTTTTTTTGCAGCCATTGTAAATTTGAAAAACGCAACCTTTACACTTAATGGAATATTAAATTTTGTTATAAAGGCTGAAAAGGGAAATGACAATGAAATTATTGTTCATACAAGAATACCTTAAAATTGAAAGACATTTTCTTTTCTAATTTATATAATTTTGTTTG
Organism: Plasmodium berghei ANKA; assembly: GCF_900002375.2. Taxonomy (NCBI): domain Eukaryota; phylum Apicomplexa; class Aconoidasida; order Haemosporida; family Plasmodiidae; genus Plasmodium; species Plasmodium berghei. Next base: position 503,885 of record NC_036165.2, read on the forward strand.
AGGTTAAAAGACAAATATGATAGTTAATCTTTATGACTGTTCTTTCGTTTCCCAGAATAATAACAAATATAATTGAAAAAAAAAAAAAAAAAAACATAAAAAAGGAAACTGTATTTATATTAAAATGATATCTGTTTTATCCTGATGATTTTTTTTTAATAATTAATTTATCTCAAGATATAAAAATAAGCAAACATATATATATGTATGTGGTTGTGTGTGTATGACTGTTGTATTTTTTTTTTTAATTTTCTTTATACACTCATCAATATATACTTATTTACATTTATTTTCTTTTTGTGATTTTTAATTTTTAGTTTTTAAAATTTAAGGGAATATTATCCCCTTTTCCATTTTAAAATTGTTTTTTTATCATATGGTGTTACCCTTAGTTTTACAACATATATATTTGTATATAAATTTTATTATTATTTTTTTAATATTTTTAAGTATTTTTCATTATTACTATTTTTTTTTCGTGTTTTGATTTCAATGTTTTTAAGTATTTTTATACTGAACAAAAATTATAAAAATGGAAGTTTCATATCTGTTTTTTTTTTGTATATATTTGTTTGAAAAAATAAAAAAAATATATATATGTATATAGAATAAGACAACATTATCTCATTTCATTTATAAAAAGAGAAATATATACAATATATGTATGTGTTGAAATATGTCTAATTTCTTATTTAAATTTAACTTACGAATTTGAAAATATAGAACTGTATGAATGCAAAAAAATTTTATACAAAATATTATGAATGAACAAAAAAAAAAATTAGTTAACTAAAACAACTTTTACCTATATTAAATTTATATAAAAAATAAAATGCGAATTATTTTTTCGCATACAGCTATTTTTTTTTACTTTTTATATGAACAATTCAGAATTTTATGTGCATAACATTATATTTGTACATACAATATTATATAATATTTATTATTATTATTATTATTATTGTTGTTATTATTATTATTTATTTAAAATTTTTTTTTAAGTGCACATAAAAGCATGCAGAATATTTAAAGGGGAAAACGCAAAAGAGAGGTTAATAAATTTTATATACATAAAAAAACGTCTAGGTGTAAAACAGGTTGTAATTTATTTATGTTACTCAAATATATATACATATTTTATTTATTTATAGGTTATTGCTAATTTTTGGCGATATATAGAAATAGAATTAATTTTTTGTTTTTTTTTAAATGTTTTAAAAATAACTTTTATAGACACAACGAACGCTTTTAAATTATTTCAGTTGTAGTTTTACTTATTTTTTTTTTTTTTTTTTACTTTATTTTGAAATGTTTATGACGGAAAAAAAATGAGTTCAAAACCGCCTGTACCATTGGGAAAAAAAAATGGTGGATTTCCAAAGCTAGTGAAGCCTTTTACAAAATCTATGTTATTTAAAATTAAAGGAAAAAATTCAGGTAATGTATCGCAAAAAATATGTACATTTTTGAGTTTCACTGGTTTGATGTGTATATATGTCTATTGCACTTATTTTTTTGGAGTTTATATATTTTTGTGTGTAAACTGATCGGTAAAACAGCTACTCAGTTTGCTCATCACATTTTCTTAATCGTATGCATGTAACGAATAAATCCATATTTGCATTATTTATTTATTTATTTTTCTATCCTTGGTTAGATGATGCAGGAAAAAGTAAAACTATGGAAAATTTTAAGAGTAAAAATAGTATTGACAATGTTGAAGAATCTCTAAAAACAGAAACAAATGAATTGAAGCCTAAATTCATAAAACCCAAATTAAAGGTTCCCGATTTAAAATTTAAATCATTAAATCCTCAATCCAAGAATCTTTCCCCTATAATAAAAAGATTGAAAACAAAACCCAAATTAATGGATATAAAAGAAACAGAAACAAAATTAAAAAAATCTCCACAATTATTTAAATCTGTTGAAATGAAAGAAAATGATGACGATGATATGACAAAGGAAGAAATTTCAAAATCAGAAGGGCCCAAAACTTCAAAATTTGTGAAAATTTCTAAATTTCCTAAATTTGAAAAATCTTTAAAACCAGCATTAAAAGGTTTAGTCCAAAAAAATGGAGAACAAAGTCACTCAGAAATGGAAGACGAAAATAAAACTCTGGGCGATAGAGAACAATTTAGACAAAATAAATATTATAATAATGTGAATTTGTTAAACTCATTAAAAAATAAAAATTTTAATTTATCAAAAACGAAAAGCATTGAAAATAACAAAATATCAGTAACTAATGAAAACGATGAAAAATGTAATATTGATGAAGAAAAAAATAATTCAATTTTAAAAAAATATTCACATTCTTTTTCAAAGGATAAAACAGAAAATATTATTGATGATAGTAATAAAAATTATATTACAGAAAAATTAGGAAAAGACAGTACATTAAAAAAGGGAGTTAATATGATGTTTAAAACAAAGAAGTCTAGTTTAAAATCAAGTTTTAATAATAATTCGAGTAAAGAAGTACATGATCAAAAACAAAATGAATCTATTGATACAGATCAAGCTGAGCCTGATAAAATAAATTTTAGCAACAAAGGTAATGACAATAATATTGGGGATAAAATTAATGTATTGATTAGTATGGAAAATAAACCAAGACAAATTGGGCCTTTGACAACATATACAGAAAGTGAAATACTTAAAAATAATAATTATATGAATGCATTTTCGAGAGTTGATGGAAATTATATCGGTAAAGTCACTGGCCCTCCTGTTACTCCTTTGTCTATGTCAGATAAAATTCCACAAAATGAAAGTGAAAAAAAATGTGAATATAATAAAGTAAATAATATCGAGAAGGGTTATAATGATAGCAATAATAACAACCGTTTTGTGGACAACCACTTATACGCCTCGAACTTTCCCATTTTTTTCGATCCAAGTAACATAAGTTGGAATAACAAAGATCAGATGAATTTTCCATTTATTTTTTATCCAGGATTTGGTTTTTATTCGCCTGTATTTTCTGATGGTACTTGTTCGTATAGCCCCATGATGGAAAAATGTCATAAGGATCCAAGTAATAATAAAAATGGAGATATATTAGATAAGGAAAATGTGGATAAAGAAAGAAAAAATAACAAAAAAAAAATTTCTAATAAGAATAAAGATAAAACAATGATAGCAGGGGGTCATTTAAAACCTTTGCAATTTCGGAATGGAGCTGAATGGAGTAGTGAAGATGAAAATTTGTTAAATAGTGATATAGCTATTTATGAAGGAATGGAAAGAAAAATTAAAAAAAAAGAAAAGGGAAAAGTAAAAGAACGATATATTGGTGATTCAAAATGGTATGATATTGAACATAAATTAAATAACTGTAGAGGGGTGATAGAAAGTGATAATCATAAATGTTACAAAAAAAAAAAAAAAAAATATAGTGATGCAAATGTGAATATAAGTTGTAAAAGCGATACAAAATATAGTAACTGTGAAGATGAATTTTCATCGAGTTGTGAAAAAACATATTTAGAATCTGACACAAAAAATGATCCATATAGTGAATTAAGTAGTGACGAACAGATGAAGTATTACAATCGTTCAAAAAGGAGTAGTAATAAAAAAAAAAATTCAAATAAATATTTAGAAGATGAATATGATTTTGATTTTGATGATTTATATAAAAATTATAAAATCGAATATTTAAAAGATAAATTAAAATGGGCAAATGAATATCTTAAAAAAAGAGAGGAACGTGAAAAACATGATATTAATGATATGATTACGCAAAATAGTAACGATTCAAATATAGGAAATAAATGTTTAAAAAAATCGAATATAAAAAATAGTATAAAGGGAAAGAAAAAGAATGCGAAACGGTTAGATGATATAACTCATTTATTTTTGCCTTCTCCAAAAAAACATGAAAACTTATTTGATTTGTCTTTAAATTTTTCTAAAGTTGATGATAGTGATAAAGATGATATAATTAACATGCTTTTTTTATGTCGAGATTTAGAAAAAGTAATTGAAGAACAACATTGTATTCTTGATATGTTAGACAACGATTTATCTGAAGTAAATAATTCATTAAGGTTACCACCAAATTGGGATAATATTAATAATTTTGAAATTTTACAAGAGCAAATATTAAATGAAAATGATAATAATACAAATTCTTTGAATGTTTATGATGGAGAGCATAATAATGGTTTGGCTTTGAATAATGTCCCTTTATTTATAAAAGGTAAAATTTCTTTGATTCCCAAAAATTTAAATCATTTTTTTGATAACAATGATCAAGCACCTCAAACGGGACAAGCTTCTAAAAATATTGATGCCATTAAAAATAAAAAAGGAGATAGCACATATTCTACACCTCCAGAAGCATATAAACCGACAAATAAATATATGCCCAAATTTGTAAAGGCTCGAATAAAGGCGAAAACCCCCTTATTATTAAAGGGGGGATAAGCCCACCATATACATACAGAACCGTATGGATACACATTTTTGCATGGATTTTATGTTTTTCTTTTTAATGGATACATAATTGTTAATTTGTGTTTTACTATTTGTTCACTTTTTTAATTTTGGCCATAATAAATCAATTGACACAAAGATTAATTATATTTCTTTTGTAAATAAAGAAAAAATAGCAGAATAATAAAAATAAAAAAAAATAAGATTAATAAAATCGATAAAACTATGTATCTTTGTGGTTTCATTTTGGGTCTACGCTTTTTAGCCTCCATTTAATATTGATAAAATGATTTCATAAATTCAGTGGTATTTTTATTTTTATTGTTTGTTTTTTTTTTAATTTTATCCGGGGGGCCATTTCATTTGTCGTTTTGCTAAAATATGTAAATGAAGATAATAAACAGATTGGCAAGCTTCAGGTCCATTGTTTACAACTAGACGAAAATCTCCTAAATTGTTTTTTCTCACAATTTCTGCAACCTTTTAAAAATAATATAAAAAGAGGAATGAATAAATCGTGTGCATATTTTATCTATCGGGAAAATATATGAACTGTTCATAATATATAAATAAATCTAGCCAAATAAATGACGTGGAAAAAAAAAACATACTGCCCACATTAGGTGACCAAGTATTTCTTTATGTTTTTCTTCGGCTTTACTAAGTCTTGTTAAACCATCTCGCATTTTGGGAATGACTAATATATGTACAGGTGCTTGAGGGTTGATATCGTTAAAAGCAAGAACCTATAAAAAATGAATGTATGTCAATGTTTCAATTGTGTAATACATAATTGTAATGTTTTCATTTTTTGTGTAATATATATATGGTATTTGGTGAGTTACCTTATCGTCTTCATATACGATATCTGCTTTTATTTCCTTTCTTACAATTTTTCCTGAAAAAAAGAAATGAAAAATATATATTATGCATATATTATAGCTGCGCATGTTATGTGTAATATAAAACGCACCAAAAATCGAGTCCCCGTTTTCATCTTTCCCTGCAGCTGCAATTGCTCTCTCTTCTTCATCAGACATTTTCATAAGTTTTTTGTTGACTACGTTTCTATAAATTAAAAAAATAATTTTTACATTAAGTGTATATATGTATAGTATTAATATGAATTATCCCAATATCATAGACATATTTTTTTTGATAAGTTAAATGTGTGTAAAAGAAATAAATTATATTGACTGTTCGAAAAAAGTATATTTAAAATGGATAGAAATAAACCAAAAATACATGAACAAATCATAATATTCTGAAAGGATATATATGTTCATATTTTTTTATTTTATTTAAGTATTACGTAAGATATTTGTTTTTATAAACAATATTAGTAAAACAATTAAATGCAGCGTTTTTTATATTATTCCCAATTAATCCAAAACCAGGTTTCATTAAATCTAGATATAATACTATAAAAATATATAAAACAATAAAGTGTGTTATTGTATATTCAAAGGTTAAAGGGAGCAGTTGCTTTTCAGTATATCTATATAATAGTACATGAACATGCAATATATTTATATGGATAATATTAACTATAGTGATAGAACTGCAAATCATAATAAAAAAGGTTTTATGCTTTCTATAAGGTATTTATATTATTTTATATTTTGTGATTTTTCCAATTCAGTTACTTACTTAGATAGGCTAAAATGAGTTTAAGCCCCATATAAAATATATATTATTATGCTAATAAAAATGTGAATATATTTTTTTATATTCTTAGAATTTTTTTTTATATAAATTTCGGCTTGCTCTCTTCATTTTATTTTTTTTCCGAAAATTTTAAATTAAATAATATGGTCATTTTTATGTGTATTATTCTGCATTTTTATCGATGCACCAATAAATAGAAGTTAATATATGTATCAATTTTTTTTTTCTTTTTCCTTATAATTAAAAAAAATAATAAATGAAAAAAAAATGTATAGTAAGTTAAATAAGATATTGCTACTTTCCACCTTCCAGTGTTATTATTAGAAAAGAGTATTTTATGTTCACTGGTGTTTTAATTAAAAGAGATCAATGTTGTTTGTTTTTTTATATACTCTCTGTTTATCCAGTTGTTTAATGCGTTTTAATTGTTTTTATTTTGTTATTTATACTGTAAAGAGTTCAATTTTTAACCTGACTTGTTAATATATTTTTAGTTCTATTACACAAAATTTAGTTAATTAATTTCGATTTTTTTATGAAATATCGCCAAAAATTCAAAATCAATAGACAAGTAAGGAAACTAAAAAAATAGGGAAAATCGGGGTAAAATAATAACTACGTAGGTATTATATATATAAGTTGAATCACTTCCATATAGTAGAGTAAGGAAACAAAAAAATAAACAAAAAATATACAAAAATAAAAATAATAGTGGCGGAAGTATAGAAGCATGGAATAAAAATGTCCGCTGTGATAAATTCGAGCGGTTCTATGAAAATAAAACGATCAGTATGCGTAAAATATTTAAAATTTTTATATTATTTAAAAAATTGTAATTTAGAAAAACAATGGAATAGATATTATTGTTGTGTTTTTAAAACAGTGTTAGATGAAAATATTACAATAAAACGGCTAGCTGAAAGAAAATCTTTAAATAAAATAAAGTTAATAAAAAATAAAGAAATTCGGTATAATAAACTATTGTCTTATTTAGTATCAAAACCAGTCAAAATATCATCGTTTGATTTTAATGATACATTAGTTAACACCAAACATGGGAAACATAATAATAATATATTATTCGATAGAAATGTTTTTAAAGCTCTTTTTAATTTATTAAATACCCGAAATTATCAAATTGTTATTTTTTCAAACCAAACAAACATATCATCATGTGTTCATGATTATGAAAATTTAAAATTTAATAAATTACCAAATTTTTTTTCAAAGATATCTGATTTTAAAAAATCGCAATTTTATTTTAATTCTTTGTTCATTTCTGAAAACCCAAAAAAACGCAAACAAATTAAAAGCCCCACGATTATCCAAACTAACCATTTCCCTTTTTCATCAAGCTCTCTGATACTATGGAATAATATTAAGAGCCAAGAAAAATATCGGAATATTTTTTCTCCAAATGAAACAAACATATTTATGAATATATTGAAGAAACAATTAAAACATAGTGATTGCTATATTTATTTGATAAGAAAATATTTTTATCGTTTTTCCACATCATCCCCTGTATATAATTACAAAGAAAAACAAAAAAATATATATATATTTCCCAAAAATAATAAACATAGATTAGCAGAAACATTTATTAACAACTCAAATTTAAAAAGAGAGAAAAAAAAAAAAATGAGTAGCCATAATAACTATAAAGGCTCCAAACGCTCTAAAGTAGTATTAAACTGTAACAGTTTGAATTATTTTTTTTCGTTAGGGAAATGCGAAATTAGTGAAATAGACATATATAGTAAGCCAGAAATAGGACAATACTGTTTATATATGTGCATAGAAGGAATAAAATATTTAATTATTTTAAAATATTATTTTAATGATTTTTATAAATTTATTGAAAATAATATGAATATGATAACAAATGAAGATTTAAAAAATTTTATAAAACTAAGTATCGATATATTTAATTCAGAAGAAATTTGTATATTAACAAAAAATATAAGAAAACGCAACTATTTAAATATTAATAAATTAGTATTAAAAATATTAGACACATATATAAATAAAATTATACATAAAAATGAAAAATATATTTTATTAAAAGAAAAACATAAAGATGATATCCAATTTATAGAATTTTTTTTGTGTGATCAAATTTATAATTCTTCAATCAATTTGGATGAAAAAAAATTATTTAATAAATTAAATAATGATGATTTTTTAAAAAATTTACTTTTTTGGATAGTATATAAAAATAAAATAATCAGAAAATTAACTAATTACTTTTCCAGTTTATTATTCAATTTTAGAAACAGTTTTTATGTGGGAAACAACGTAGGCCGAAGTTTCGATGTATCCGATATAGACTTAAAGGTATGAATGTACATGTGTATATATTATATTATATCTATATATTTTGTTTAATACACACTGTTTTTGTATATACACACCCTATATAAATATTCTACTACTGCTATATCATTAATATATGATGAATTAATTCGATAGTAGCTTAATAAGGGTCACATTTAACATTTTTTTTATACATAATATCACTATTGGAATTATGGCTAGTTGAAATATGTGTAATAACAAAAAAAAAAAAAAAATCATATTATAACCTTGCATGTGCAGGAAAAAACACAAATAGCAAGTGTAATTAAACACAAAATTATTGTCTATTCATATATTTTTTGTTATAAAAAAAATATAGATTTTACACACATATTTGCTTGTTTTTTATTTCTATATCCTTTGTGATATATTGAGAACATTGGCTCAATAGTGCATAAAGTTGGTATTATTACAATTGTATATGCATACTAATGTGTGTATAAATTGTTATATTTTTTTTAGTTTTCACAAAATATCGGAATTAAGAGTTACGCGGATACGTGGTTTCAGAAATTCAATGACTAACTAGAAATAAATAAGCCGATACAAGAAGAAGAAAACCTTTTCGAATATGTTTGATTTTTCAAAATTTATTTTTTTTGTTTTTATTATACATAATATAGAATATATGCATATATAACACTTTCGTTTTACATTATTACATTTTAATTGGGATATTTCTCTTTCTTAATATGTACACCTTTTCGTTTTTTTAATTTATATAAATTTCATAAATATTTATGTATTTTAAAATCATTAACTGAAAAAAATTTAAATGACTAACATAAATAAGAATACATAAATGTTTTTATTTTAATAGTAATATATATAAAATAAACATATAGAAAAATGCCGAATTGAATATATATAAAATATATGCAAATCATTACGTGTTAAAGCTAAAATATAATATACCCATAGAATATATATACTGTCCTTAAAATGTAAAAAAGTACAACTATTATTATATATAACCAGTACTTTAGTATTAAAAAAGTACACGCATATAATTATAGTAAAATATGATAAAGTTTACTTATATTTACTTTTATGGGTGGTATTCTTTGTTTGATTCAAACACACCCCTTTGAAACTGTTTTTAAAATTATTATATTTGAATGTAGAATGCACTTGGCTCCATGTATTAAATCCAACGCATAATTACAAGATAGAAGTTATATTTTCCATCATGTATTCATAAAAATAAACATTAAAATGGAGGGAATATGGAGTAATTAGTACTACTTTATGGTAGGTTTTGATATATTTTCAAGATTTATTTATTATTTTGCATAAGTTTATTGAAATATTTCCTAGGTTTTATTTTTTTTATATATTTTTAAATGATATATATATATATATATATATTTCTTCTGTTTAATTTTTCATACAAGTTTCTCATATTTTCATACAATTTTCAGTTTTTTTTTTATTTTTGTTGATATAATTACATAGGAATTAATATATTTAATAAGTTTTTATATTATATATTTTATATAATAAAATTGCCAATTTATAAATATACTTTCCGTGTTAATATATTCATGCTATGTTTCCTCTTTAGGATAGTATTTCAAGAAAAAAGGGAATATAAAATGCTATGTGTTATGATATGATGGTATTCCTCACTTGTTTGTTAATTAACATATATATCGTTTAATTCGTATTAATGTAATTGCATATTAAGATATTTACGAGTTCATATTGTACATTTGTGGGTATATGTATATCTATATTATCTCGATATTATATTATATGCATATATATATGTACATATATCATTATAAATAGTACATACAATAGTGTGCAATGCGTTTATGCGAATGCCTATTTGTGATAAGAATCTTGAAAAATAGAAAAACTGTTTAAATGTAAAGAAATAGAGATGGTTAATATATTTGATCTTTTAATTTAGCTCCAACTTTTTAATTGTGTTATAGTATATTATTAATAAAAGATATTTGAATGCTTATATGTTGTAATATCATCATAATTTTATATATTTGCATAGTAAAATTTTCGTGATATATATTTATTTTATTTATATAATTATAGTAGTTTTTTTATAAGTTTATTTTTTCTTTGATTTGTGTATTATATATATACACACACACGTAGTTAGTAATATTATTATCACACACGTTATACATATTTTTTTTTTATTTTTATATTTTATATTCATCATAAAGGAATTATTTTCCCGATCTATGCATATAACCATCAAAAATATTTTATTTCATATATTATTTTATATGATGTGTATAACTATATGGTTGCAACATCATATGTATTGTTTTATATGCTAAAGTGAATTATTTTTGTATTATATATATATGTGTTTTTTTTGTTATATTTAATTAAAATTATTAAAAAAAAAGTAGTATTATAATTTTTATTTTGATAGTTTTATATATACAAAATCAATCTATTTGTATTAAAACACTAATCCATATCTTTTATTTTAATGCATGTATGCACTTGTTATAGTTTTAGTTATTTTTTATGATTTCCCATTTTTTATAAAAAAACAAATTCGTAATTAAGTATTCCTTTTTAGCAACACAACAATATTGATTACACTTTGTATGTTGTCTCTTTTTATTTATTAACATATATACACATTTTATTAAATTATGTATTAACAATTATTCCTATATATGTATATATAGAAAATAGTCTAAATAATAAAAACATATGTATGTTGCATTATATAAAAAAAAAATTATAATAATGCAGACTTATATATATTAGTATTTAAATTTTGTTGCATAAATTCATTTAGTTTTTTTACATGTAATTTATAAAAACGCATTTATAATTTTTTATATAGTTGTGTTTTAATTAAATATAATAATTCATGTTATATACTTTTTAAAGCATTTTTTTTATTGTAGACTTTTTTGTATATATGTTTATACGTGTGTGTATGGGCTTTTGTTATATTTATAAAGTTTATCATTCATTTATGATTTTTTATATTATGAAGTTTTTTTTTATAATTTAAAAATAGCATTATAAAGTAGTCATATCATATACATATGTACTTAATATTTATAGATTTCGTTATATTTTTTTTCAATTTTGTATATATCTTAATGTACTAAACTTGGGTACATTTGATATAAATATATTAGTTTTTTTTTTCTTTTTTTAAATATTAATATAATTAAATAATTTTAATTATCATCATCCTTTTTCTTTTCTCTGTATGTAGTTGTATAGTTTGTGCTTTTTTCAACTTTTTTCAATTTTTTTACAAAGTTGTTCGTTTCAAACATTTGAAGTGTTACTCGTATATTTTTCGTTACTTGTAATAATAATAATAATTATTATTTTTTTTAGTTTTTAAGCATTAGTTTTGTTTTCACATATATATATACACTCATTTAATTAATTCATATACTTATAATATATATTAGATACGTTTCATCAAAAAAATTAACTTTCAATTTCATACATATTTTTTTTTTTTTTATGAATATTCCCTTTTTTATTTACATACTTCATTGATTTACTCGGAATATAAATTATTTCAATTTTGTTTGAATCAAAATAATATAAATACGAAGTAAACAAAAGTAGACAAAAATGGAAAAGCATAAAGATATTGTGAATATAAATGAGAGCGAAAAGTGTGAAACTCATTTTGAAGAAAAAAATGAATATTTGATTGATAAACAAGAAAGTAATGAAAATTGTAATATTTTAATTGAATTAAAAAATAAAGATATGTGTGAAAAAATAAGCGATAATGATTCGGGTAAATTAATAGAAAATATAATTTCTGAAAATAAAGAAAATAATTATTTAGAAAATTCATGTCATAGTCATATAGATATACTTCCAGAATCAAAAAATGAATTTACAAGTTCTAAATTTACAGAACCATTTAAAACAGATATAAATAATTTATTTCTTGAAAATAATTATTGTAACCATTGTGAAACAAACAATTCTAAAGGTAATAATTTTTGTGATTCTAAAAATGCCAATATGGATGATATGGGGTATAATAATACAAGATTTGATAACGATCTAGAAAAAAAAAAATACGGCATAGATAAATGCTGCCTCTTAAATATAGATGCGAGCTTAGAAAATGGTGATAAAGATAAAGGTAGTAATGACGAAATGAATAAAACAGATTTCCATATAGAAGAAAGCATTACAACTATTGATATAAAAAGTGATGATCTTGTAGAGGAAGCGATTGGTACACTCCCTATATGTTTTGAAGAAACGGTGCCAGATAAAAAAAGTATGGAATTTAATATTAAAAATGTGGGAAAAAATATGGAAAAAAGCGAAACAGAAAGTTTGTCTAAAAATGTGGGAAAAAGCGAAACAGAAAGTTTGCCTAAAAATGCGGAAAAAGCAAACAATACATCTAGTAGCGCAAATAATTATGTAATTGAAATAGAGGATTCTTCAGAAGGGCAAAACGATACATATTGTTTATCTTATTATTCCAAAAAGAATAAAAAATTTGACGATAAAGACTATAGTATGAATAGGAATGATAACAAAAGCCTTGATAATAAGGATGGTTTAGTAAAATGGAAATCAAAAAAAACAAAATCAAAGTTAGGAAATGAGAATTTAAAAAAAATAAAAAAAGAAATAAATGACGATGATGATGTAAAAATAGTGAAAACTATTTTTATTGAAGTGGACGATAATGATGCTCAAATTCAAGATAATAAAATTATAAATTTAGAAAAGAAGAAAAATATTCGAAAACGAAATAGAGTTGAACAAATTGAACATGAAATAATTTCAGTAGACATTCAAGAGGAAACAAATAAAGTTAAAAAAGAACATATAAAAAAAAAAAAAAAAAAAAAATCACGTAATAAAAATGGAAGTAATAATCGTAGATCATCATTAAATGACGAACGAAATATCAATTTGAATTTAGGAGAAGATGGTATAACAGATATTTTATATGATCATTTTAAAAGTATAAAAGCAAAAGTAGATAAATATAGAAAATCAAAAATAGAAAAGATGAATAAATTTGACCATTCAAAAAAAAAAAAAAAAAAAAAAAGATTATTAAGATATAGATTTGAAAAAAATAAAAATGGAATATTTGATTTCCTAGTACCAGTTGCATCTGAATTTTTAGCATTTAAAAAATGTGAAGATATAGGATTAGTTTATCAAAATATAATTGCTACTGAAAGACATATAGAATATACATTTATATGTTCACAACATGAAAACTGCACAGGACAAATTATTATTATGACAAATATAAGAAATCATAGAGTTGAAATAAAAGCAACAGGCTCAACTTGTATAAGTTTTAAGGATTTATATGAAGAAAAAAAAAATTTTAGTGGAAATAGATTTAGATGGATATATTTAGATACTTGTTTAAGTATACAAGATGGAAAGAATAGAGCAACAAATATGGGATATAAATATTTGAATAGTAGTGTTACCGGTAGACGATATGTTCGCAATTTTATATGTTTTTTAAATAGTCAATGTAATAGTAGACTACGTGTTATAAAGGATAATGATATTAATAAAGTTTGGATTGAATTATCTGGATTGAATCATGAAATACAATGCCCATTTTATCATGGAATTACAAAAGAAGGAGTTCTTAATATGAATGAAGCAATCCTTACAAGTTCTTTAAATGATGTAAAATTAGCTATTTCTACAATTATAGAAAATTATAACAATAATAAAAATAAAAAACAAAATAAAAATAAAAAACAAACAAAATCAAAAAGTGTAAAAGATGATATAAAATCAAATATGTTAGAAACACAAATAGATGGGATTTATAATCAAATTGATAATAATGTTAATAATAGTTTACAAAATATTACTACTAATAATATACAGAATTATATTTTATCTGGAAATCAAAATAACTTCAATAGTATAAACAATTGTATAGGAAAAAATTCTTTTAATTTTCAATATCCAAATTTTCAGAATATTCAACGAAATGATAATATGATGAATTCTATTCCAAATGATTCTGCATATAATAATGGCAATTTTCGAAATGATAATATAAATGCTGAATTTATCTCAAATTCATGTTCAATTCAGAATTGTAGAAATGACTATTCAGGAAACAATAATACTTCTAACCTTTTAAATAATACGAACAGAATGCAAACTAATGGAAACAACTTTTATATGAATAGCCCTGGAATTAATATGGATTATCAACATGCATCTAATTTGATAAATGAAAATAATCCATATTTTCAAAATTTTAATAACAAAAGAGCTAGAATAGAGTTACAAAATCAAGAATGTGTAGAAAATATCAATGGTGGATTGCCGATTAAAAGTTTATCTGATTTTACAGGAATTGGAAACACAATGAATATAAATATCGATGGTCCTGAACGTTTTGAATTAGGTCAAAAACGAAACAATATTATGTACAATTTTCAAAGAAATAACAAACAAATATTTGAAAAAGGGCAAAATAGTGAAGAAGAAATATTAGGGAAAAATGAAATAGCATGTAATAACAATAATAGTAATAATAGTAATAACAATAGTAATAGTAATAACAATAGTAATAATAATAACAATAGTAATAGTAATAACAATAGTAATAGTAATAACAATAGTAATAATAATAACAATAGTAATAGTAATAACAATAGTAATAATAATAACAATAGTAATAATAATAACAATAGTAATAATAATAACAATAGTAATAGTAATAACAATAGTAATAGTAATAATAAAAAAATACATTCTGAACAAAATTGTGATATATCTAACTATTCTTTATATTTACAATTTGCAAACAATATGAATAATGTTGCCAATTCTAATATATTAGACAAAGCAGTTATAAATGAAAATAGTATAAAACCAAATATATGTAATAAATTAGTTCCAAATCAAACAAATGAATTTCAAAATAATATGCTTCGTACTACCCCATGTGGTAATAATAATATTAAAGAAATCGAAACAGAAAATAATGTAGATATTTCCCAAATAAACTATAATAATTATCGCAATTATATGGACATAAATAATAACATGTCTTTTGAAATATATAATTCAAATTTGAATTTTTATAAACAAGAAAATTCAAATGTTTTAAATAAGAATGTAAATCAAGGTTTATTTAGAGGTTTTGAATTATATGAAAATTCCAAAGATGTTAATAAAACAATTAATAAACGTGTTTTGAATTTACCAGTTGTATACGAAAATAGTAACACAAAAGTAGAATCAAACAATTTATTGATTCAGAATCAAAAAGCTATACCTCTTAATCCCCAAGAAAGTTCTACATCTTTTGTGGGAAAACAAGTTGAAAGCGTTCATGAAAATAAAAAAAATATCCAAGCATATGTTTGCAATAATTATGATAATGACAATGATAAAATATATAAAGATATATATGATAAAATGAGAAGTTTGGATAGTATTATTAGTAGAAGTAGTAGTGAAACGAGTAGTAGCATGCTCAGAAGTATAAGTGAAAGTAGTAGCAACTTCTCGTCAGAATATAGTATCAGCTTTTCGTCAGAATGTAGTAGTATACATACTAGTTCATCAATTAGTAGTTATAGTAATAGTAGCATTTTAAGTGAAATGAAATCGAATAGCCGAAATATTTCTATACAGATAGATGGCGAGGAATGTGAAAATAATAATAAAGGTATAAATAATAACAATGTAAATAATAAAGGTATAAATAATAACAATGTAAATAATAAAGGTATAAATAATAACAATGTAAATAATAAAGGTATAAATAATAACAATGTAAATAATAAAGGTATAAATAATAACAATGTAAATAATAAAGGTATATAATAAATAATAACAATGTAAATAATAAAGGTATAAATAATAACAATGTAAATAATAAAGGTATAAATAATAACAATGTAAATAATAAAGGTATAAATAATAACAATGTAAATAATAATGGTATAAATAATAACAATGTAAATAATAACGAATTTTATGAAAAATGTGATAAAGAAAATAATATAGAAAAAAAATTATCAGAATCATATATACATTCTCAAAAACGTTCAAAATGTATAAAATTAAACGAGTTTGAAAATAAAGATTTTATAAATTCTTCATTACTTAATATATATAATGGAGTTAATGATTTGAACATGAATAATATTGTTAATAATATTATGCCATATATGAATGAATATTTTGAGAATAACAATATTGTACATATAAATAATCCAGAATTTATTGAAAATATTAATAATTTATCTAATATGATTTATAAAAATAATATGTCTAATAACAAAAATATGAATGAAATGAATTGTGAATTTTTTGAAAATAATTTAGATAACAATAACAATTTAAAAATATCAAATAGTACTCATAAATATATGCAAGATAATATGAATAATTATATATTACAAAAACAATTTAATTTGAATAATAATATATTTTTCAACAATAATGGAATGGGTAAAAATATAGGAGATAATATGAATATTGAACCCAATATAAATATTGGAAATAATAAATTGGGTTCTATTTATAATAATAGTGTAGATATAGATGTAAATAATTTAAATGATGATCAAATAAATATTCTTTCTAATTTTAATGAGACAGAAAATAATTTAAAACAAAATAAGAATGAATATAATTATGTATTTGTGAATAACAACAATATGAATTTATATGAAATAAAAAAGATGGAGCATAATATGGAAGCATATCTTGGAATTTCGAATTATCGATCAGGAATAAATGCTTCAAATGACATCTATGATAAAGATATAAACTTAGAAACGGTTAATCCATGCAATTTAGTAAATGATAATGTCTATATGAATCATGAAATAGATGGATTAGACATTTCAGGAAATATTCAAAAGTTAAACATTAATAGTGGCAATATTTGTAACAATTATTTTATGTCAAAACATTTCAATGGAGGCACTTCAAATATACATAATACAAATAAAGAGATGCATATTTTATCGTTGAAAAATGCAGTTGAAGAAAATACAATAAAAAATCAAACTGTCAATTTAAAAGGCTATCAAATGAACTGCAATTCTAAAAATATAAATAATTTACACAATGGGTTATATATGCAAAACACAAATATGAACAATGTTTACAAACAATTATTTTCGAATGCATATAATAATGACAATAATAGTACTAGAATTTCCAACAATAATAACGATAATCCCAGAATTTCCAACAATAATAATTGTTATCAATATATGAATAAATAAAAAACGGCTACAATCCAATTAACTTATCCAACTCAAACTTTATATAGACATTTCAAATAACAATTCTCAAAATAAATACTATATTTAAATATATCAAACTTTTTATATGGAAAACATGTTATGATTTCAAAAAATAATAAAACAAACATGTGTGATTTGACATGTCCATATCATTATATATATAGTACGAACATTTATAGTTAACCCCGTGAATTCGATTATTTTTTTCACCAAATATATATATATATCAATATGCATATTATATCAAATTATTTTATAATCATATTTATTTTTTGTGTAAGTTTATTAACAATTTTTGTAGTTTATCACAATCGATAATTTATAGAAATTATTTGAATTTTTTTTTATATTATTATGAAAAGCAGTTTAATTATATTTTTTTTTTTTAATTTTCAATTTGTAGTTTTTTCAAATGCAATTATTTTTATCTTTTTAATATTTATGCTTATTTGTTTTTAAAATATATATTAAGTATATTTATTTAAATTGTAGTTATGTTATTTTTCATATTTAAAGAAATCATATATATAGTGAAGAATGTGTAGTTTGCATACTCCCCTTCAAATATTGCCCAATTTTAATATACGCAATTTTAAAACTTATTGAGGTTTGACCATGAACAAGCACATGTGTATATATATGAATAAGCTGTTGTGTGTTAATATCGTTTTATTTAAAAAAAAAAAAAAAACTAATAATTAAAAATATAAATATTATGAAGTTTACAAAAAATAAGTTGCTCATTTTTATATGGCCAAAACGATTATGATACATTAGTTGCATATCATCGCATTTATGAATTTATAAAATTGAAAAATATATGAAGTATATATTATACAAGTGACATTCTATTAGTTCAGCTTCTTTGCAAATTAGGATTTTTCACAATAATAATTAGTTAAAATTATATGTCTGATTATTTTATAGTATACATAGTTTATTATAAATATATGTGGTTTTAATATATTGTATTATTTTTTTCATTTTCCATGGAAAAACTGAGTAGGCAATACATACATGTTATATATTTATTTTTGATTTGTTTATTTGGGGTGTGATTTTTTTTATTATTTTTGTTGACAAAATGGGGATTACATAAAATTGTGATGATGGCAAATGCATATTTTTGTGTATGTTTCCATTTTTATAATGACATTTCATAAACTTAATTAAAATGCGATTTAAATTATTTTGGACAAAATTATATTTATTTATAATTAAAAAAATATATAAATATATTAACACCCATGAATATTAACAAAGCTTGTTTAATTTAGTTATTTTATTAAAATATTTCTATTGCATTTTTTGTGTTATTAAATTTTTATTATATTTTTATTGACAAAAAAATGCAAAACAAAACAATATTTAAATTAACAAATTACTTAGTAAATATGACTTTTTTTTTTTTTTTATGAACTTTTGCATGTACAAACAAATATGCTGCATTTTTCATAACAAAAAAGTCAAGTAAATATATAATTGTTATTTTTAACGATTTTTAATTAATATTTTTTTCTTTTAATTTTAGTTGGGCTTTTGTATTTTCATATTTATATATATTACAATGTTCTTAGGATGTATAGATGAAATATCATATATAAATTTCTTAGAATATTATATAAACAATTTTTAAAAATACATAACTTTTTATTATATATACAACAATATTGTATATATCGTTTAAAAATAGAGTAACCAGTTGCGTGTTATAGTTTTTACTAATTTTGAATTTTTTTGAAGTATAACTTGTATAATTAATTTATAAGAATATCTTAAGAAAAATGTCATTATTGTATATTTTCATTTTGTATTTATATATAAAGAATAGTGAAAGCATACAATAATGACATTTTGTTTATAAATATTTAAAAATATATATATATATATATATATATACATACATACATATTATGGATTAAACAATTGATATCTTTTCTTAATAAAAGTTTAGTAAAAAGAAAATGAAAAGGAAACATACAAATAGCAACTTCAGTTAAATCGAATTAAAATATGTAACACTAAATTAAGATAAATATTGTAAATTATACAATAGTCGACATCTTCTAAATGCTATAGACAGTTTGATATACATTTATGTAAATAGTAGAAATAATTTTGAATTATTATAAAAATAAAAAATGCAAAATTCAAGGGAAATAAAAAATGTTATGAAATATGGGAAACTAAATCGAAATAATATATTTTCAGATATTGTCAAAAAAATAAACAAAATATTATCATATAAAAAAGAAAATAGATATATAGACAATATTAATGATAAATATTATATTGAAAAAATGAAAAATGTAAAAGAAAATTATAATATGTTTAAAAAAAATATTACAAACATCCCAGGATTTATGATCTATACTAGAAATTATAGAACGATAAAAAATAAAAATCCTAAATTAAAAAAATATGTATTTATAAATAAAAAAAATGGTAAATTACCATTTTTAATATATAAAAACTATATTGATAATAATCATGAAATAATAGATAAGTTGGTAACATTAGTAAATAAATATGAGCGTGAAATAAACTTTTTTAAATATACATTTATATTTAATGGAGCTTTAATAACAATTTTACTTGTATTTTTTATATATATATTTAATAGTGACTTTATAAATAGTTATATTGTTAAAGAAGTTGACAAAATAGTAAATGAAATAAAAAATTCTAAAAAAATACAAAATAATATAAAAGAAGTGATAGAAAATATATTATATATAATAGTAAAAGAAGAACAAAATAAACAAATAGCGTCTGAATTTTTTGTAAATGTATTATCACGTTCAAAAGGGCAAATGAATGAATTATTTATTAAAATGTTTGAAGAAAAAGAAATAAAAGATATGTTTAAAAATACAGCTTTAGAGTTAAGTACATATATTTCTAATAATAATGAAATTCAAAAAAATATATACCAATTAATAACAAAATCGATGTATCACCCTGAAGCAATTAGAATATCAACAAATTGGCTAAATAATATATTTAAATCGGAAAATGTTACACAACATGTTCGTAATGTTATATACAAAGAAATATTTTCAAATAACGAAATGAAAGGGCATTCAATTAATTATATGCAAAATATACTTTTGAATGTTTTAGAAAGTGCAAATTCAAAAGAAATAGTAAAATTGTTTTTTTTATCAATATTATCAAATCCTGATTTTCAAAATGAATTATCAGAAAGTTTATGGAAAATTTTTAAATTAGCAGTTTCCCCAAAATGGATGAATTATGATGATATAAAAATTGGATTATTAAATGTGAAAGAAAATAAAGAAATTTCCAAAAATAAAGATTCAAATACCCTGCATATTATTACTACTAATTGTGATGAAAAAAAATTTAAAAATAACATTTCAGGAATTAACGCAGAAAACTATATCACAAACAAATTCAATGATCAAACAAAAGAAATAGTATCTGATCCGAATTTAAATAAAATTGAGGATTCAACAAATGCTTTATCAAATAATATGCATAATGGTTATAATTTGAAAAATGAGATAAAAGATGTTTTACAATTTTATGAACAATTAAACAAAGAACCCAATATAATACAAGGCATATCGAATAAAATAGATGTAAAAATGAATAAAATTGGAAATAATTATAATGAAGATAATAATTTATATTTTTCTGAAAAAAATTCATATTTATTTTCATTACAATCAAATAGTTTATTATATATAGCACCTACATATAAAGTTTATGATTTTAACAAATTGATAAAAAAAATAGTATGTTTTCAATATATGAAAATAATTAAAACAGATGATAATTTTAATTCATATAAAAAATACTCAGAAGAAAATGATAGCAATGTAATTAATAATACCTTAAAAAATAATTTAAAATATTATACTTTTAAGGAACTAGCCAATTTATTTATTGTAGATACATTATTATTTTATTCTCACAAATATTATTTTTATTATTATTATGTAGACAAATTCAAAAATTATTTCTTAAATTTTAGAAAATATTTTATTCAAAAATAATTATAATTTATATATTTTATTTGATCAGTTAGTATAGTTAATCCTATTATATTCCCCATTATAATTTTCTTAAAAAGAAATTCGATTGTTAACATATATTAGCAGTTTAATTGTATTATCATTTTGTTAATTTTTTCCAATATAAATTTGTTATATTATCTTTATTTGTTTTCTTATATTTTTTTTGTTTAGCCTTTTCAATATGAAGCACATTTTGTATAAAAAAAGCGCCAAAGTTGAATGGTTCTTCACGTTTTTTTTCCTTTTTTTTTTCTTATTATTCCCTCATTTTTCGTAATTCTACTTTATTGTTTAGTTTGATTTATACTCATTATACACATGTTAATACAAACTAACATGTGTTATATAAAAATTAACAAAAAATATAAAAAAATTTTAATGTCATGAGCAATATGTATAATATGAAAGCAATTAATAAAACAAACAAGAACAATTGAATTAAATTCACAAAAAATTAAAATGAACTTTTTATTCACAATATATATGCAGTTTTACATAATTCTGAAATGCTGAACTATTAGTTAAGCTTATTTTCCAATACAAAAATTATCTAATATGTTTGCTAAAATTTGGTCGTTACTAATTTTTCCAATTATTTCATGAAGAGGTTTTACAGCCAATTTAATTTCCTCTGCAATTATATCAAAATCTATTATGTTAATATTTTTTTGAACAAAACATAAATGTGTTAATGATTCTTTTAAATATATTTTATGTCTTTCAAATGGAAGGAAATATATATTTTTATTGCTATTTTCAATAGAGTGTTTTTTTTTTTTTTTTTTTTTGTTTGTTTTAATAGTAATAATTGAATTATGAATATTATGTATTTTTATCATAGTTTTATTAAAATGTGATAATAATTTATTTATATTATAACCCTTTTTAGAGGATATAAAAAATATTTTTTTACTAAATTTTTTAAAAATATGAGAAGTTAATTTTAAAAGCATTTTCTTTATATTGTTTTTTATATTTAAAAGTTTCTTTGGATTTTGTTCTAAGTCACATTTATTTATACATACAAAAAAGTAGGGAGTTTTTTTTGTTTTTTTCATAAATTTTACATTTAAAAGTGATATAATATTTTTAAGCTCATTAAAATAGTTATTTATATTTATCAAAACCAAAACAGATGAGCAGCTTTCTAAAAATTGTAGTGTTTTCCTTATTCCAATTGATTCTAATTTTTTATGAACACTTTTTTTTTTCTTATCTTTTTCTATAATGTTTTTATTTGTTTCAAACTTTTTATTCACTAAAGTACTAATCCCAGCAGAATCGCACAAATTATAATCGTTGTTAAATATTTTAACATTTTTTTGTATAATATCTATAGTTGTTCCTTTTATTTTTGTAACAATAGATATATCACTATTACAAATATAATTCATAAATGTACTTTTTCCAGCATTTACATTTCCAAATATTAAAACATTGGATGGTGTATTTAAACTTTCAATATTCTTTCTTTTTAAAATTGCTTTTATATGTTTAATAGCATTACGTACTTTTTTTTTTATGAACATGTTAATATATTTTTTTTTTTTTTTTGTAGTTATATGTTCATCTTCAAAATCGATTTTTAATTGTATATATACTAATAGTTTCCTTATATTATTTCTCAATTTTAGGTAAATATTTTTAGCATATCCATTTAAATAATTTAAAGCAATTTTTTTTTGAATTTTTTGTTTACAAAATAATAATTCTTTTAATCCTTCTATTTGTAGAAGATTCATTTTATTATTTTCAAATGCTCTTTGGGTAAATTCACCTTTTTTACTTTCTCGAATCTTTATAAAATTATTCAAATCAAAAAGATTTTGCTCTATTTTATCGAAATAGTTACAATACTCATTATTATAGTTGTAATTACCATCATGTGTTATATTCCTGATTCTTATTTTTTCTTTTTCTTCATTTATTATTTCATACATTATATTATTTATATAATCAATAGCATTCATTATTTCTTTTACGATAAATGGATTTCCATGACAATATATTTCAACAACATCTTCCCCTGTGTATGAATTTGGAGATTTAAAATATGCATATATAACATTATCAATAATGTCATTTGAATTATCATATATTTTAGAATAATATAATTTTCTACTTTCTATATTTTTCTTTAATTTTATAATTTGTTCTAAATTCCACTTTTTTTTTTTTTTTTTTTTAGCATCTCTTTCTGATAATTGTATAGGATATGAATTTATTTTATCGTCTTTCTTTTCTACATCTTTATGTAATAATATTTCTAAAATTATTTTGCTCAAAGAACCTGAAATCCGTATAATTGAAATTGCACTTAAATTTGTTCCTGAACTTAAAGCATAAATTGTTTCTTTTTCATGAATAATTTTTTTTATATAGTTTATTTTTTGGTTTTCAAAATCGTTTAGACTTTTATTTTCTATTTGATCCTTTTTCATTTCCTCATTTTTGTAAAGTTTGGAACTAATGAAAACTGGGTTATCCTTAATCTCATTTTTCTTTCTATAATCCAATTTATTTTTATAACTTAAAAAATTACATATATTTGTTTTATTGTCTATTAATAACAATTTTCTTCTTCGGATTGTATATTTAGTATTGCCATTATCGGAATAACAAGTATTTAAAAAAAGTGTATTATTCTGTTTATTCCTTTTTTTGCTATTACAGTAATTTAAAAAATAAATCACAAAAATGTATTTTATTAGGAGAAAAAGAAATTCACTACCCATAAACACCTCTTTATTATTCGCTTCTTATATCAGAAATGTGTGCATACATACATCATATATATTTTTTTAACAAATTAGCACATAAATACAAAAGGATAATTAAACAAATAATTACAGCATCATAACAAACGAATAACTACAAAATGTCAAATCAGCATATTTAATTTAAGAATATGATAAAACCATTGGTAAATTATTTTTTTTTAAATAATAATAAAAAAATAACGATAAAAATATAAAAAAATATGAACAAGCCATAATTTATATTTTTTTAACAGTGGCCACATATTCACTAAGAGTGAGAAATTACGGCATCACAAATTTTATGGGGTAATATGAAAAGGAAAAAGATAATAATAAAAGAGCGGAACGAAACAAAAACTATAACTAGCAAATTAGGTATAAACCTATGTGCATGATATGACAATTTTTATATACTAAGTAATTTCCATTTTATTTATGAATTATTCATATTTTTTGTAAAAAAAAAAAAAAAATGTAAATAATTCTGAACATGTATATATAGTTATAATATTTCTCTTTCATGATTTTCTTTAAAATGAAGAAATAGAAGGAAATTTTGTTTATTTGTTTGAATATTCAAATAGGGATTTTCTGATATTTTTCCAGTTTCAATTAATTCCTGAAATGTGCAATTTAACATATTGTTGTAATAATCATTTTTTAAATACTTTGACGTTATAAATAATATGGATGATTGTGATGATATTGACATTTTTTCGGTATTGTATGTTTTTTTAATAAGTTCAGTGAGGATACTTAAAGTATCTGTTTTCTTAAATACATGATGTATATGTTTTTTATTACAAACAATGCATTCAGGGTTTTTATATATTTTATAATAATATAAATAAAAGCCACTGTCCCCTACATATAAAATGTCGCTATAATTATTTTGTATTTTCATGATATCATTATTTTGACTAACTATATTTTTCATAAGAATATAATTATTTAATTCATTTACCATTAACGAAGCTACTATTATTAAAGTACTAATAGTAGTTGGAATTATATTTTGTATTACTTGTTCAGTTAATAAATATGTTAAATTATCGATATTAAATTTGTTTGCTCTTTTTTTTGCTTCATTGTATATCCATTTTATGTTTTGTTCGCTGTTAATATTTAACACATTATCACCTTGTTCTTTTTTTTGACGCAAATTATTCATAGCATGCAATATGCAATCTTCTGCGTTTTTTGGTATATTAGTAACCGAACAGACAGGAATTGCTTCATTTTTATTAATAGGATAATTTTCAATGGTACATTGAAAGCACCCCAAATTTGTTTCTCTGTTAATAATTTTTATGCTAGCTTTAAAACCTTCTACACCCCCATCTATATATATAACATTATTTTTTAAATTAAAAATTAAATTATTTAAATAAATTCTACTATCTATATTATCTAAACATCCAATAATAAAATTAAAATTTTCAAAAAATGTATTATCAAAAAATTCAATTTTTTTGACATATCCTTCAATTGAAATATCGTTATATCTTTCTTTTATTTTTGTGCATATTACATTTACTTTATATTTTCCAATATCTTTATTTGTAAAAAATATTTGTCTGTGTAAATTACTCAATTCTACTACATCATAGTCAACTATAGATATATTTTTTATGTCTGAATAAATTAAATTTTTTATAACTTCATTCCCTATTCCCCCACACCCTACCACCAAAACATTAACCAAATTTATTTGTGTGTTCATATTATATATATATACATAAATATAATATATAAAAATAAATATATATTTCTGATCCACTTATTTGTAAAACTGGGAACATTTCCGTTTTGTTTATCTCAATCCTTTTCAGTAAAAAGGAAAAAATAAATTAACGATTGTGTATATTGATATGTGTATATTTTATTTCTATAGAAAACCTAGTACTAGGCCTTTATAGTGATACATTATTATTTATTCATGTTTACATTGCGCTTGGAAAAAACTTTCATTCATTCCGTATAAGCGCTGGCCATAATGTATAACATATGTTTCTTTATAGTTTATTAAAAATATATTAATTTAGAAAATAACATATATTAATGTAATGTATAATATTACATGTACATAAAATATTTTTTTCAATAATTTTTTTTTTTTGCGCAATTACATGAACATACATATTGCTAGCCAAAAATATATATATTTTTTTAAATGTATAAATATATCATGATAAATAAAAAGCGATGAAAGAATGGATAATTGGAATTACAAACAAAAAGGTTCCATTTTGTGAAAGTATGCTATGCATTATACTTTGAATTGTTTATTGCCTCTATTTATTTCATTGTGATAATTCGAGCTTTGTTTTATATATATTTCAAATGTGTGTATTTTTTTTGTTTACTCAATTTATAATGATTTTTCGACTTAATGTAGTTATCCATATTTATAACTATGCATAATTTTCTTCCTCTTGAATAATTTTACAAATTTGTTGAAAATTATGATTAATATCATTTTCACCGTCTACATTTTTACAAATGTCAATAAAAAGTGGAATAATTTTTTCTTCATTTTCTTTATATAAATTATATCTTTTATTAAAAGTAGATTCATTATCATCTTCTCTTCTTTCTAATCTCATAATTATTTCATCATTTAAATTTTGATAACTATCATCTTGTGATGCTAATAATTCCTCTTCTTCGCTAGTTAATTTTATTCCTTGTCTTTTTTTTTTAATTAATTTTACTATTTGTAAATTATAATTTATGTTAGTAACTGGATCTTTTGCCCTGTTCATAATTCTCTTTAAAATTGTTTCTTTACTAACTACAATGTTAATAAATTTTGTTACATTAATTTTGTATTTTTTAAATAACAATGCTTGTTCATACGTTCTAGGAAAACCATTGATAATAATACCATTGGACGGTATATCAGATTCGGAAGTTTGATCTTGTTCAGAATTTTCTGAATAACTCTTAAAATATTTAAGGAAAATTTTGTTCACTATATTATCTGGAGCTAGCGATCCATTACATATACATTTTTCTATATTTTCTAAATCGTTTTTTTCTTCATCGGTCAATCCGGGTGCATATTTTCCACAGCTATCATCTTTATTTGTATTATCTTTTACATATTTTTTTAATAATTCACTTATTGTAATTATTTCAAAATTATACTTTTTGGAAAGCGCCACACAATGTGTATCTTTTCCTGATCCTGGTGGGCCATTCATGATATATACTTTTTTTTTTGGGGGGGGGGGAACCATTTTGGTGTTATTAGGAAAGAATGTTACGAATATAATAAGTATTATATGTATATATTATGTAGGTATGAAATATATATTTTTTTTTCCCAATTTGATAATTGATTTTCTTTGGGAATATTTTCAATTTGTGTGTGAAATATATTCTCAAAAAAAGTGAAAAAAAAATTGTGAATATTTTTTCTCATACACACGCATATTATTATTCTTTGAATTTGGGTGGATAACTACAATTAAAATATTTTTTTATTTTATTCTTTTCATAAAATTTAAACTTTGCACTTTTTATCTTATTATCCAATTTTTCTCGTAATTTTATTATTTTTTCGTTTTAATATTATAATATATATATATATATATGCATAAATAAAAGTGAAATTACAAACACTAATAGGGGGGGATTCACCTATGATGATTTATGGAAATACTTTCTCAATTTTATATGCATTCATATATTCGGGAATTTAATATTTTTATTTTCATGAATTTAAATAGTTATGTTAAAAAGGAAAAAGGAAATATACCTTAATGATGAACTTAACGATTTTAATAACACACACAATGTGATAATAATAAGTATGTATACCAGAAAAAAGTAGTTAAAATTAAGCGAAAAGACAAAATTATAAAATGATGCTAAATATGGATTAAGAAAATCAATTTTTCTTACAATTATTACTACCATAGGATACTATTATTTTTTTATTTTATAAAAATTTCATTCCGTACATTTTTCAATTAACAAATAAGTTATTCTTTTAAATGATAATTCAATGGGTAAAAGATTTTGAAGGCATGCCTTTCATAATAAAGTATAAACAACTGTTTTAAAATTAAATAAATAAAATAAATAGAGAGAATATATGGAATAGTATATTATGTTAGGTATTCCCTAACAACTTTGATTGGTAAAAATAATGAAGGGAAAAATACATTGATTAATTTTTTATATGGAAAATGGATTTGTAATAAGATGAAATATATCTATAATTTGTTTGTTGTTTAATTACATTAAAACAAATAGGTTAAAACTAGGTATAAATAATAATAAAATGTTAAAAAAAATATAACTTAGTGACTAAAATATGTCCTCTATATATATACAGATGTATGTTTATTTTTTACTATTTTTGTACGTCTATTTTAATATCCTTAAATAATTGTGAAATTATATAATCTCATAAATTGTCATTAAGATATTTATAAGGAATTTTACAAGCATGTTTGAAATTATTTATTGACACAAAACTTAAAATTTGGAACATTTTTTAGCTTTCTTAATTTGGCGTTGAGTTTTTTTTTTGCACACACATATTTTGAATTCAAAGCAATGAAAAATTATATGAAATAAAAAAAAGAATAATGAAAAAAGCACATACACACATATATATATATTCCATTTATTTTAGTTGAAAAAGTAGAACATATTATTTAGTCACTATATTTTTCAATTAGTTGATGTTGTTAATTTTTTCCCCATTGTTTAAAATAACATTTTTTGTCTGTCTAATCGCTATTATTTCATTTTTCTAACTCACAAAAAAAATATTGCATAGTCATTATTTTTTTTCACTAAACATTTTGTATCGTTAATTTTTAAGGCGTTTTTTTATTAAATTTTTTTTTTGTATTTCTGTAATTTTTTTTAATTTTTTTGGCTGATTTGTTCATAATTTTTATACAATTTCCTATCATCCTAAAAATGGCTACCTTACCAAGTAGTAAATCAGCCAGCAAAGTTGCATTGACAACTAATGTGGAAGAAATTACAAAGGAACAGCAATTTCAGGGAATTGTAATAATTTTTATGTTTCTTATATTGATATTTTTTTAAAATATGCAATTTATAAATTATATTAATGCATTTTCTTTATTTATGTGTGCAATACCAGTGTTAGTTACAATTTGTATAACTTTTTTTCTGTTCATGCAACTTATTATTTTTTTTATGAATTCTAGGAAAAGCTCCAAGATTTAGGAATTAACGCAGCAGACATAAATAAACTCAAGGGAAGTGGTTATTGTACAATTTTATCTTTAATCCAAGCAACAAAAAAAGAATTATGTAATGTTAAAGGAATATCTGAAGTTAAAGTTGATAAAATATTAGAGGTTGCTTCAAAAATAGAAAACTGCTCAGCATTTATTACGGGTAATCAATTAGTTCAAAAGAGAAGTAAGGTTTTAAAGATTACTACTGGAAGTTCAGTTTTGGATAAAACATTAGGGGGTGGTTTCGAAAGTATGTCAATTACTGAATTATTTGGTGAAAATCGTTGCGGAAAAACTCAAGTGTGCCATACTTTAGCGGTTACTGCTCAACTACCAAAAAATATGCAAGGTGGTAATGGAAAGGTTTGTTATATAGATACTGAAGGAACGTTTAGACCTGAAAAAATATGTAAAATTGCTCAAAGGTTTGGATTAAATAGTGAAGATGTATTAGATAATATTTTATATGCTAGAGCTTTTACACATGAACATTTATATCAATTGTTAGCCACATCAGCAGCAAAGGTAGCTCATAGCAATTACAATATGTACATACTTGTTTACATGCATACTTGTTTACATGCATACTTGTTTACATGCATACTTGTTTACATATTTCTGTATTTTTTATGAAAGATGTGCGAAGAACCATTTGCCCTACTTGTTGTCGATTCTATCATATCTCTTTTTCGAGTAGACTTTAGTGGGCGAGGTAATGTTGGATATAAGGCTGATCAATTAGTTTTAAAATATGATTACTATTTTATATTTATTATATGCTGATAATTGTTTATTAGGCGAGCTATCTGAAAGGCAACAGAAATTAAATAAAATAATGTCCGTATTGTCAAAACTTGGAGAACAATTTAACATAGCAATTGTAATAACAAATCAAGTTATGTCGGATCCCGGGGCGACTATGACATTTATTGCTAATCCGATGAAGCCAGGTAAATATATTTTTTAATAAACTTTTATAACAATTGGAAATAGATAAATACAAAAAATTAGCATATGCATGTGTATATATACAACGTTGTTATTTATTTTGTTTTATTTTGCATTATTTTTTTAGTTGGAGGCCATGTAATTGGGCATGCATCTACAACGAGGTTATCACTAAGGAAAGGGAAAGGAGATCAACGAGTTTGCAAAGTTTATGATGCTCCAAACCTTCCCGAAATAGAATGCATTTTTCAATTGTAAGAAATTAGAAACAAAAATAAATGGTGATAAAACTGATGTTAAAAAATTATATGATGAAATATATAATTAAAAAAAAAAAATTTCTGAACAATTCAGGTCGGACGGAGGGGTCATAGATGCATTAGATTAGCTAATAATACGAATGTTAAAATAACTCAGAAAAAAGGAAAAAAAAAAATATATTATGTAAAAATTGTTAGGATGATTCTATTAACATTTCTAAAAAGTGAAAAAGAAAAATATTTTTATATTGTTCATATATCTATATAAGTATGTGGTATAAGCTATTGAATATTGTGCATGTATGCAAAATAAACAAAGTTTTATTTATTTTTTTAATTAAAAAATTACTTATTTTTTTCAAAAAGGTTTCGCTTTCTAAATGATCAGTGTAGAAAGGGTTGCAAACCGCATCAGAATAAAATTGATGTAGTTTTACAAATAGCTGAAATTCAAAAGGAATTTCAATATATATATATATATATGTGTCTATATATATATAAATTAAGACATATAAAGAATGAACAAAATATATAAGTATATATAAGAATAATACATATGTTAATTATATAAAGATATTTCAAAAAATAATAAACTTACGGATCTAATAACATTGTCAGTGTATATATTTTTGTTATCATCAATGGTTAATATAATTTTAAAATTTATAATTTGAATTGCATAAGCATAATTTTTATATGAACTAAATAAAGAAAGGTTTATTCCTACATATCCTAAATATGGATCATATTTTTGGTCATTTTTTTTTTTTTCATTTTCATCAACTAAATAATGATAAAATAGAAAAATATGAAAAAAAAATTTTAAATAATTTGTAAGGCATTATAATTATAAATATGTATATATAAATGCTAATTTTCACAATTACTTATTTTTTTAATATTATTCAGAGTAGAATATGTCGAAAATCGAGACGATATTTCATCGCTTTTTTCTGTGGAATAGAAAAAAAGAATCTCATCGCTTTCACCTAAATAGCATATGCTTTTAATGGGCATTTTACAAAAATGTTGTTAATAAAATGTGGAAAATTGCTACTTATATTTGTCACTTCCAGTTTTGAATATCTCTATTCATGAATATTATGTTAAAAGTGGTTCAGGCTGTATTTCAGACTGTATATCTGCTGTTATATCCTTTTATACTGTTTATACTGTTCATATTGTTTATACGCTTTTATACTGTTTATACCTTTTTATGCTTATAAACATTTCAAAATAATTTTTTATATGATATTGTTTAACTTTTACTCTATCCTAAATTTGTTCGAAAAGTGAAGGGAAAATAACGAGATTAAACAAAAAAATGTAAAAAAAATATAGTCAATAATGTTAAAATAGGTATTATATATTGTCAGTCTCGTTTTACAGAAATAGAAAATTAACGAACTCAATTAAAATAAATGAAATATTTTATTCTTGGGAAAAGCTTGTCATGACATAAATAAGCATATATACATATGTATGTTTTTTTTTCAAAATAAATAAATAAAGGGTGCTAAGAATACACAATGTATTATACATGATTAGTGTTACGTCAAAATGAATAAAGGAATTAAAATAATTATTTTTAAATAAAATAAAAAAAAAAAAACATGCATAGAATATATTAAGTAGTAAAATGTGAATTTTGAAAAAAACCATTGTGTGGTTTTGTATAATTATATGACTTTGTCATTTCGCTATTTTTATTCATTTTTTTTATAATTTTTTCTGTTTTTTTTTTTGTTCATACAAGTTTACTGCCTTTGGCTCTTTTTTGGCAATCTTATGTTTCCCATTCTTTTCAAGAAATTTGTTTTTTAATTTTTTTTTTTTAAAGTAAAAAAAATAGTGTATATGAAAAAGAATAAAATATAGAAGATATACATTGTAATCTGTAAAATAAAAATAATATCTTTGCGTATAAGGAAAAGTAGTGATAAGGATCTACTTTAGTTGTACGCTTGTAATAAATAGATGCATATACATGTGAAGATTTATTGGAATTATATTATTTTGTTTATATTTATCTCTATGGTTTCTATTTCTATAAGTTGTATACACACTTAACTGGGCATGTATGTGGATTTAGTATTGATAAAATGCAAAAAAATTTCATTGCGCTTTTTGTGATAATCACTATATCATTTCTTTGCAAGCAAGGAGATGGGAAAAGAAGGTTCGAGAGTCGTTTGAATGCATCTAATATAGATAATAATAACATATTGACCCCATTTGGGATAGCTAGAAAAAGTATTAGAAAAAATGAGGCATTTATAAATAGTAATTTGAAGGGAGATGATATATTAAAAAGAGATAAAAAAAAAGGATTTAAATCAAAAATAAATGAAAATAAAGATGAGCATAATATAAAAAGTAAAAAATATGATCAAAGTGGAATAAAAAATAGATTAAGCTATTCTACAAAGGATCAAAATCATGTAAATAATTACTTTTTTAGTAAAATTGAAAATAATTCTATTAATAAAAGAAATAAAATGAATCAATTATTTATGAGTGATGAAGAATATACAATAAATTCAGACGATTATACAGAAAAGGCATGGGATGCTATAAGTTCTTTAAATAAAATTGGAGAAAAATATGAATCCGCATATGTAGAAGCAGAGATGTTATTACTAGCTTTATTAAATGATTCACCAGATGGTTTGGCTCAAAGAATACTAAAAGAGACTGGAATAGATACAGATTTATTATCACATGATATAGATGTTTATTTAAAAAAACAACCTAAAATGCCTAGTGGTTTTGGAGAACAAAAAATTTTAGGACGAACATTACAAACTGTACTAAGCACTAGTAAACGATTAAAAAGGGAGTTTAATGATGAATATATATCTATAGAACATTTATTACTAAGTATAATTTCTGAAGATTCAAAATTTACACGACCATGGTTATTGAAATATAATGTAAATTATGAAAAAGTAAAAAAAGCTGTTGAAAAAATTCGAGGCAAAAAAAAAGTTACATCTAAAACTCCTGAAATGACATATCAAGCTTTAGAAAAATATAGTCGAGATTTAACAGCTTTAGCTAGGGCTGGGAAATTAGATCCCGTTATAGGCAGAGATGAAGAAATCAGAAGAGCAATACAAATCTTATCTAGACGAACAAAAAATAATCCAATATTATTAGGAGACCCTGGAGTTGGTAAAACAGCAATAGCTGAAGGATTGGCAATAAAAATTGTACAAGGGGATGTACCTGATTCTTTAAAAGGAAGAAAATTAGTATCTTTAGATATGTCTTCATTAATTGCTGGTGCAAAATATAGAGGTGATTTTGAAGAAAGATTAAAATCTATTTTAAAAGAAATTCAAGATTCAGAAGGACAAGTGGTTATGTTCATAGATGAGATACATACCGTTGTCGGTGCTGGTGCAGTAGCAGAAGGTGCATTAGATGCAGGTAATATATTGAAACCATTACTAGCCAGAGGAGAATTAAGATGTATCGGCGCAACTACTGTTAGTGAATATAGACAGTTTATAGAAAAAGATAAAGCATTAGAAAGAAGATTTCAGCAAATATTAGTAGATCAACCAAGTGTTGATGAAACCATAAGTATATTGAGAGGATTAAAAGAAAGATATGAAGTACATCATGGAGTGCGTATATTAGATTCAGCGCTTGTACAAGCAGCAATATTATCTGATAGATACATAAGTTATCGATTTTTACCTGACAAAGCAATAGATCTTATTGATGAAGCTGCATCTAATTTAAAAATTCAATTATCTAGTAAACCGATACAATTAGATAATATTGAAAAGCAATTGATTCAATTGGAAATGGAAAAAATATCTATTTTAGGAGATAAACAAAGTGCTAGTTTAATAAATAAATCGAATTCTGGTAATGATAATAACAATGTTTCTACAGATTATACACAGAGCCAGAATTTTATAAAAAAAAGAATCAGTGAAAAAGAAATAAACAGATTAAAAACAATTGATCATATCATGAATGAATTAAGAAAGGAACAAAAGAATATTTTAGAATCATGGACTAGTGAAAAGATGTATGTAGATAATATAAGAGCTATTAAGGAAAGAATAGATGTAGTTAAAATAGAAATCGAAAAGGCAGAAAGATATTTTGATTTGAACAGAGCTGCTGAATTACGATTTGAAACATTACCTGATTTAGAAAAACAATTAAAAACTGCTGAAGAAAATTATGTAAATGATATACCAGAAAGAAATCGAATGTTAAAAGATGAAGTTACTAGTGAAGATATTATGAATATAGTTAGTGTATCTACAGGCATTCGATTAAATAAATTGTTAAAATCTGAAAAAGAAAAAATTTTAAATCTAGAAAATGAATTACATAAACAAATTATTGGTCAAGATGATGCAGTAAAGATTGTTGCACGAGCAGTTCAAAGGTCAAGAGTTGGTATGAACAATCCTAAAAGACCAATAGCATCTCTTATGTTTTTAGGTCCGACAGGTGTAGGAAAAACAGAATTATCAAAGGTTTTAGCAGATGTACTATTTGATACCCCAGATGCTGTTATACATTTTGATATGTCAGAATACATGGAAAAACATTCAATAAGCAAATTAATAGGAGCAGCACCTGGATATGTTGGATATGAACAAGGTGGGTTACTTACAGATGCAGTTAGAAAAAAGCCGTATTCTATTATACTTTTTGATGAAATAGAAAAGGCACATCCAGATGTATACAATTTGTTGTTACGAGTTATAGATGAAGGTAAATTATCAGATACTAAAGGAAATGTTGCAAATTTTCGAAACACTATTATTATTTTCACATCGAATTTAGGTAGCCAAAGTATATTAGAATTAGCAAATGATCCAAATAAAAAAGAAAAAATTAAAGAACAAGTTATGAAATCAGTTAGAGAAACATTTAGACCCGAATTTTATAACCGAATTGATGATCATGTTATTTTTGATAGTCTAACGAAAAAAGAATTAAAAGAAATAGCAAATATAGAAATTACTAAAGTTGCCAACAGATTATTTGATAAAAATTTTAAAATAAGTATTGATGATGCTGTTTTTTCATATATTGTTGATAAAGCATATGATCCTTCTTTTGGTGCTAGGCCATTAAAACGAGTTATTCAATCTGAAATAGAAACAGAAATTGCTATTAGAATCTTGAATGAAACGTTTGTAGAAAATGATACAATTCGTGTTTCCCTTAAAGATCAAAAATTACATTTTTCAAAAGGATAAAAAAAAAAATATAGATAATGTGAATAACTTATATTCGGAATTAAAATATATTTTCATGATTTTAAAAAAATTATGAATTGTGTTTTATTTTATAAAAATTCGTTTTTTAATTACATATAAATAATATGAAAGAATTCACATGTTTTGTGATTCCTATAATATTTGTGTTCTTTTTGCGGTGGTATGTTCTGCCCCTATATTTTGCTTCTCTTTATCTTAGAAGCTACAATTAACCCATTTTATTACTTACATTTTTTTATTGGCTATCCTTTGCCACAATTTATAACTCTTAATTATAGATTAAAATCCTGAATGTATTTTATTATTACACATTTGACAAGCATAAATATTATCAAGTTCATTTGCCTTAATTGTTATGTTAACTGTTTTATTGATAAACTATATTAATTGATCTTTTTTTATTTCTCTATTATTTCTTACTTGCGTGGTAAATGGAAACTATTACCTTGGTATACATATAACCTTTTGTAACTAAAATAATATTTTATTTTGTTTTTTTTTTGCAATTTTAAAATAATATAACAAGTTGTTCTTTATTTTTTTATTACGAAATTCAAAGTTTTAGTTAATACAAAATAATAATGTTATAAGCATGTATGTGTATTTTTTCTGACTGGCTCGCCAACAAATTATAAAATAAAATATAAATAAAGTAAGAAAAACAAATTAAGAAAATACAAAACAATGCAAAGCTAATTGTAAAACACGTGTATAGTCAACTCAAATAAATTACATGATTCAATTTTTTTCAAATGTGGTTTTATTTTCCATTTAATTTATTGTATCCAATTATTCATCAAAAAAAAAATAAAGTTTATGGAATAAATAGGAAAAATAGACTATATGAACAAGCATATACATATATAGAGATATATATAGCTTTCTTATGCTTCGTTTATTTCTACTTTATGCATGTATGAGAATTGTTTGCATTCCATCTTTATTTCGAGTATTCCTAAAAAAAGAAAAGGAGTATGTGTGTTGTCTAGTTATAAAACCCTTTGGAGGTACGCAAAGAACAAGTGAAAAACAAGTAGAAAACAAAAGTGGAAAACGCCTTTAGACAGTTAAACCACAAGCCGCATGCTACTATTATTTCCACATTTTCAGCATATTCACTATGTTGTCATTGTATATTGCCACATATAACTTCCCCGTTGGCATAATAGTTTGTATTAATGTGTACATGAATATATAACTCCGTTGTGGACATATACACGCCATAATATCTTTTCACAATTCGAGAAGTAGTGAAAAAATAAATGAATGACATGGAATATATGGGTTACCATTTTTATATACTGCATGGGCAGTGTCATCAAGGATATTGTGAGGTAATTTGAAAATTCTTTTGAAATAACCGACTTCCCTTTCTTTAGCATGTAAAACAAGATTGTCTCCATATGTTTCAAATAACTCAGTTTGAGATCTTGGCCCTGCGATAGTTAACATTCCTTCTCCTATCTCTACGTCAATGTCATCAATTTTAAATCCTGGTATATCTAAAACTAGAATAGCATGACATGATTCAGAATCATACATTATGTCAACTTTTGGTCTAAATGTTATTTGTTTTTTCAAATTTTTATCAGGCATGATTTCTAAAACAGTGTTAGGGTTAACTAGGGTGTTTTTATTTTTGGGAACAGACTGTTTTTCTTTCTATAAGAAAATATGAAAGAAATATATTATGCGGCGATTATATAAATGTGTATATATTTGATATAACTTATTATATGCGTTTATTTAATTACTATATTTATTCTATGATCAGGAGTTATTTTGATCTCCCCCTTATCACCACATCCTGCACATAAGCAACTCATATTTACAAAGATTATGAAATAACAATTAAAAATATGTACATATATATGCACGTATGTATATATATATGCGCATATAATGCTAAATATATAACAAACGAGGGAGTTGTATGTTGGCAAATAGGCGCACGACTTCCTCGATTATTCGTTGACTATTAAATATTGAAATAAAACATATATAATTTATATTTTCTTATGCTATATATGCATACATAAACGACTACATATAGTTGCAAAATAGGACATAAGAAATATAATTAAACAAAACTTATATAACAAATGTTCATAAAAAATGTATAAATGTGTCTTTTTATAAATATTGAAAATTTTTTAATGAAAAACGTGAATTAAAAATAAAATTAAAAAAATATACATGCAAATAAAACTAAATTTACTTTAATTAAATATATACTTATAAATGTTGTAGAAGATAAAATATAATGGAAACAAACATGTATATAAATCTTGCAACGAATGAAAGGTTGAAATGCTTTAAAACTTTTTATACATTTAAAAATGGCTAACAAAAAAAAAAATTAAAAAAGTAATAAAATTTTATGAACTAGCAATAATTTTAAACTGTATTAATAAATTTCAGCTATAAATTTATTATCCTTATATTACGTATATGTATATATTTTTTATTTTGTAGTTAAAAATTCTAAGTTGTGTGAAATAAAGGTTCTATGAAGTGCCACAACAAAAGCAGCATTTTAAAAATATTGCCCATAGAGCTGTAAAGGGATTACTTTTTAAAGCATAATAGAAATATTATACACCACTTTTCCTATTTATAACTATATACGTTTTACATATTTTATGCATACAAATTATAACTCGTATTATTTGACAGGTAAAATAAAGTATTTATTTATTTGCTTATATTTTATGTCACAGTTAGCTTATAATTGCTTAAAAATAACTCGTTTGTAAGTAATCATATGTTAAAATTACCTTGCATGTTCATATATATTGTCTTTTTTTTTTTTTTATGTGGCGAATAAAATATTTTAGCTGATAATTTTTATTTTAATCAAAATTTAAAAAACACCATAGAAATAATAATAATAAATGCTACTAAAATTTTCTACTAACTTACAACATTATAAGTTAGTACCTTATAGAATTAATATGTATTTGATTATTATTTATATACATGTTTAGGAAATAAAAAAGTGTTTTTATTATTCCCTTTCAAATAGTTTTATTGAAATTTACATGAATGTTAATAATATAATTTACAAAATTCCAAAAAAAACATTAGTAAAGCAACCACCCAAATGAAATATATATATATATATATATATATATATATACATCCATGATATCACATTTGTTCTTGGGATATTGTTAAGAAACAAATATTAGCATTAAAATGTTAGCAGTATATTTGTATAGTGTTCGAGGAAATGAGTAATATATATACACACACACACCGCTTCTTGTTTTTTGATTATAATGTTATTTAATTCCTAGCCACTGAAAAAAAATCAAATTCAAAATAAAATGAAATGAAAAGAGTATTTATAGAAATGTTAAGAATGGTGGTGTACACACACAAAGGAATAACATGAGTATATATACGGTAATCAAATATCACTAACTTATATCTCATTTCTCAATTATCATATATTATTGGCTAAAATGGCACCCTTTTATGTGCGTTTTTTTATTGCCAATACTATTCATTTATAGATATGCATGATATATGCTGCATAATGTATGAATTATTTTTTTTTGTACCTTTACAAAATCCTCAAAGTCTAAATATCCATCTTGATTCATATCCATTAGATTAAAAAGTTTTCGAGAATCTGTTTCTGTTACACATGTGAATTCTTTATCTTTTAACATTTGCATTAGTTTTGTTAATGGAATAATCTTTTTGCTATTATTTTTTTCGGTAACTGTAGAAAAGTTATCATGAAAAACAATTACAAGAAAGGAATAAATCGATAAAAATTGTAAGCACATCATGTAATATCATAATATAGAGAAATGTTTAGATTCATGTGCATAATTATATTGGAAAGCTTACTTGCATATTTCTGGAACTCTAACTCAATGTCGATTTTTCTAAATCCCTGGAAAAAATTTTTAAAGTGCTGCGTATCTATATCGATAATTGCTTGTATATATTCACCGAAATCAATTAAATTATTTTTATCCATATCATAATTTTGAAATAAAGTATATTTTTCTAAACTCCAATCACTCTTTTGTAAATCTGCATGGGATATAAAATTGTCCTTATCCTTATCCATTTGATTAAACGATGCTCTCCATATCATTAAATCGCTATCGTCGTAATCTTTTAAAATAGAAAATTGTTCTCGTAATTCGTTTATCTTTGAATCATGAATTTTATTTCTAGTTGATTCAGCCCAATAATAAGCTGATGCTATTCTATTCGTGAAAGGATTGATATTCCCATACTCAATTTTTTCACTTGTTATATTATTACTAAAAGCCCGTCCTTGTATACATAATAAAAAATTATTTTTAATTACATTATTATTTCCGTATATATTTCTTACACAATTAATTTGACTTTTATCTTTATGAAAATGTTCACATACTTTCCTTAAACCCCGTCGCATATTTCAAATATGAAGTATAAAAAAATAAAAGAGAAGATAAAGTAATGTAGGATA
Source organism: Plasmodium berghei ANKA (assembly GCF_900002375.2). NCBI lineage: Eukaryota > Apicomplexa > Aconoidasida > Haemosporida > Plasmodiidae > Plasmodium > Plasmodium berghei. The sequence continues at coordinate 544,593 of NC_036165.2, forward strand.
TATATATATTAGGAAGAAAGAAAAAAAATATAATATATATTTAAGAAAATATCACATAAAAAATGGCTTTATATATTTTAAAAAATTAATTTTAAAAAATTATAATATTTAGAAACCTTTGATTTATTTGTTAATGTGTTTATCGTTTACTTTTAAGATAATTGTTCTTTTTTTTTCCTTTTATTTGATCATATCATGTTGTGCATGCGCGATTTATTTTCTTAAACCCATATAACAATTACAATGAATTGTACCTTTATAAAATTTGGAGGAAAATGCCCAGGCATTTAAGCAATTATATATTTTTCGTGTAAAAAATTTATAATGCAAAGGGTGAGATTTATAAATAACAAAAAATGTAATAAACTAGTTAGGTGCTTAAAGATGGAAAAGAAAGGAAAATTGGGATAAATATTGTAATTATTTGAATATTTACATCTTTATATTAATTTGAAAGGTGCCATTTTTTTCATTATTATAAAATTGGAACCACAAATGGTCTAAGAATGGTAAAGAAAAGGATATGGGAAATAAAAATAACAAACTTTCCAGAATAAAACATAATTATTATATGCATATGTGTATGCATATAGCTTCATCTCATAAGGCTTATACTTTATTCTTAAATACCCTATTTATTTTTTGAAAATCGATTGTTCATTTATCATTTTAATAAACGAAAAAACTGTAAAATATAAAAATAAGCTGTATGAATGTAATATGCAAATATGTATATAACAAAATATTCAAACACATGAAAGACAAAAATATGTGCATCTGTTTGTATTATATTTTTTTAAAGGTATACCAATTGAAATCATACTTGTGCAATTTTAAAATGAATGTCTCTTTATTCAATTTATATTTTTGCAAAAAGCGAATAATAATAAAAAAAATAATGCTTAGCTACAATATTTTTTTGTTTTCTACTTAAATAATTATTTAAAAGCCACCCTTAAATCATTAACGTTATTATGCACAACATTTTCAAAATCTTTTACTCAAATAAATAATAAATTTTATCACCTTTTTTCTCGTTCTTTCGCTCTCTCATCACATATATGCACACATTTATGATGTGGCTGTTCTAATAAAAAGGTGATTTGTCTTCGTTGTTTTACCATCTTTAACTGTATCACCAATTATTTCCTTTCTATTTAATAAGGGGCTGAATTTTTTTAAAATAATACTTAAATAGAAAAAAAATTATGAACAAGTCAGAAAATAAAAAAACGGGCTAGCCAAAAAGGAGTTATATGCAACTAAAAAATATATATACATATTTATATTTCTGTGCATGTCATATTATTTAAACAACTTTTTTGTGTAAATATGAGCATAATTTTATGAACATTGCATAGTATCAAAAAAAATAGACACTCACATATATAAAATAATGCATACGTTGGTATATTGGCTGTTTGTCGTTGTATTTTTTTTATTTCAAAAAGCTAGCATATTGAGAACAGCTGAAAATTTGATACCGCCTAACAAAGATAATTCTTACACCTTATATTTTAAGAATGCCATAAAGAGATAAAGCTGCATAAATGGAATAAAACGTTGCATATTAGAGGTGTCATATATATTTTTTTTTTTCAAAATTTATATTTTTTATGTACTTTATTCATTTCATGTTGCAGAAACAAAGATATGTAATTCGAAGAAGTGAAGAGTCTGCATATAAAAACTTTTTATTATATGTAGAAGAAATTTATAAAAGTACCGTTATATATCCTATTAAATATGTCTATGTTAACAATTAAGAATATTAAAGTATATATAACTATATATATATATACATCTTTGTATATAATGAATTGACATTTTTTAAAGGATGTTCCTTTAGGATATTTCGAAAATTTAATATCATATAAAAAAGAAAATTTAAAGAATAAAAATTTGAAAGAATTTTGTGAAAATCAGAAACAATTATATGAAAATAAAGATGGTAACCAATTATGTTTCTGCTGCTATTGTACTCAGTCTAGTATATTTCCTTTATATTTTCAATTAAAGTATAGAAGAAAAAAACTATTATGTAATAAAAAAGGTATAATGCACCAAAAATATTTTAATGGAATTAAGAAGTAATTATACTTATGTTCATATTCCAACTGTTTTTAAATAATAATATTTCATACAAAATTTGTGTTAATTTTGCTTTCATATTTTTATCTTTCCTCAATAGACAATAATGAGGATGTAATATTAACATTTTCATGCTTAAAAAAAAAAGCAGAAAAATATCATGGATTTTATAAGCAAAGTTCCAATTTTTTTATGTTAAATGTTACAATACAACAATTTGGTATGTCCCTTACACATATATATACCATATAGCCATTTATTCGTTTTGTTTTGTTTTATTTGTTTTGTCTCCCGTTTTCGCACAGATTTAAACAATGAGCTATTTATAAATAGAAATGTAAAAAACATGAGAATATTGAAAAGATAAAAAATTGGAAACATAAAATCGAGGGGAATGAAAATAAATAAAAATATCATTTTCAATTGCCTTATTTTATTCATTTTGTTTATTTTATTTTTATCAATTAAAGATAAAACAGGAATTGGATAGAAAAACATATTTATTAAATTCTTCAACATTCAAAATTGATGATGGTATATATCAAAATAATGTGTGCATATATGAATTGTATTAATTGATAAAATATATAATTTAAAAAAAATATATATGAGCACGTTCATATTTTTAGAGATATTTAATATAAAAATAAGTTTCAATGTTGAAAAGACGCATCAGGTAAATGAGAACCATTTGCAAAAATATGAAAAAAAATAGAAAAAGTAGAGCAATAATAGAATATACACATATATTGTAAAATTTAACGATGAAATAATTTTTTTTTGAACCCATAGAAATATTCAAATTTTTCTTATATTAGGGAAATTTCATAGAAGGGAATTATATTTTTATGGATGCAGAAATATTCAAAGAAAAGGTAGCATTACATGTACATATATACTACTTGATATATTGAAATAAAATATGACATAAATAGCTATAGTGATACTATTGATAAGCTCCAAACTTATCTCATTATTTAATATAAGTACTCTGTACATATATCTTGTTATTTTTCAGATAAATTCCGAGGGTATATTTATAGGTATAGACTTATATGTTATGATGATTTAAACGGTATTTATATTTGTATTGGATCCATAATTGTCTATTTTGTATGCACATTACATATTTCTTTCATTATCAAAGACGATGAAATACTGAAGAAATCGGTAATAGTTAAATCCAGGAATTTGAATGATAAAGGAAATGAATGTAATAAAATAAATAGATATCCTTTAATATGGGAAAAGGAAAAGGGATTTTGTTCATTTCCCCAAAATTATTGTTTAAAAAAACAGCTAGCTCATTTTATAAATATGGAAAAAAAAAAATTTTTTTACAACTATTTTTTTTTTCTTATTAAAAAGTCAGCATTGTTAAATAATTCGAATGAACAAAATAAAAAAGAAATAGTTATGAAATCCGAGAAAAAAATGGACGTAGATAAAAAATGGAATGACAACTGCTACAATAATAATAAAGAATTTATAGTGTATAAAAAATAATTTTTATATAGGGTTAGAAAAGAAAGCACATAATTTTCTGGATATAAAATCATATAATAATGAAAAACTAAATATATATTATGATGATAGTACAAAAGGAGAGTCTATATCATTTAATCATAGTTTGAGCAATTGTTATGATTTTAATAATATATTAGAAAGGGATTGTACAATATATGTGAGTATATGGAATAAAGAAGACATAGATAAGGAAATAAATGTTTTTTTAAATTGTGAAAAACAAATAGTTAGGGACATAAATAGTATAAAAAATAAAACTTATTTATGTAATAAATGCGAAGCTAGTGTAATTATTAAATTTGAGCCAATTATAAATTTGTTGACAACTAAATGCAATATTGAAATAACAAAAGAATTGAACAAAATTATAGAAAAGGAAAAAAAAGGAAATATTCGAGAAACTGTGAAAAAAAATAAAACCGACCAAAATGAGTACCATCTTTTTAATGTAAAAGAAACAGAAAATGAAGATCAAACAAATGATATGAAAATAATTATTAATTCACCAATAGTTTTTGATATAAATAACAAAATCGAACAACATTATTTAAAAAATGTGGATATAATAGAAAGAAAAATATATATATCCTCAACCTATAAACAAATGTTTATTATATATGCCACGCCAAAAAATATAATAATAACAATTTTGTTATTTACATTTTTTATTGTAATAATAATACCAAGTTCCCCTTTTTTTAAATATATAATAAACATGAAATTATTTCACAAATTAAGAATTAATCGAGTAATATTATTTTGGAAAATTCAAGACATTTATGAAGAAATAAAATGGGGACTATATATTTGTATTAAGATTGGAGAAAATGTGTGTAGACATTTGAAAATAATTTGTCTTTTTATTTTAGAAAAGTTTTCAAATTTTTTGAAATTTCGAAAAGTTGACGATTTAGTGAATCGTATATGCGACATTAGACGCGAGGAAATAGTAAAAAGGGATAGTGAAAAAAAAATAAAATATGAAAAAAGAAAGATAGATAAACAGAATTTAGCAAAACAACGGCATAAAAAATTGATAGAATATGAAAAGCTGTTTTTAAAAGAATTACACAAAGGCCATAAAAGAAGAATAGATGAAATAAATGAAAAAAAAAAAAAAATTAAAAAACCGAAAAGAAATAAAAATCCGAGAAACTGATAAACAATGCTATCAAAAAGGGAAAAAAAACAAAAACAAGCAACAAAAGAATGAAAATCAGAAGAAAAATTGGGCCAAAAAAGGTGAGAAAAAACATGGACAAAATGAATTAGAAAAAAAAAAATATATGTGATCATCATCTATCAAGGATTATATCGATTTAGAAGGAAATTATTTTTGCACAGATTCATCAACTAAATTTGGTAACAATGATGAAAGTGGTAAAGCATGCAAAGATAATAAAAGGAACAATACTTATATAAATAAAAAAGAAAATCGGAATGCAAAAATAAAGTAATTAATCCTTATAATAATAATGAGTAATATATAAATGAAAATATGGTTATACCGCGAACATGATTTGAAGATATTCCTTTTGAAAATTTCAGGAAAAAAAAAATGACGAAAAATATGGCATATCAAAAGAGTGTAACAATCATATAAATTTTTGATAACTCATGAATATAATGAAAGTAGGAAATCCTTATTTTATCACAACTTAATAGAATTTAAAATGAAGAAAAGTTGTTAAGAAGTGTAGAACCCTCCCTAATCTCACACATTGCGACATTGTTAATTTGTTTATTTTTTCACTTTTTTTTTTAATATATATGATGTAGAGCGAATAACATAATTACGGCGATTTTTGTTAATCCTGATTTAGGGGATACGCAACACTGTAAATTAGGATTGTTGCTTTTGATGGAAAAAAATATTTGAAATTTTAAGTGTATTCAAAAATTAAATATAAAAAAATAAATTTATGTGTATTAATCTATATTTATATTTTTAATCTCAAATTTGGATGTTTAAAAAATTTGAAAAAATCAAATGTATTTTGAAATTTTTGTGTTTAAAAGGAATTATATAGAATAAATCGTAAGTTTTAAAAAAAGGGGAAAAAATTATTTGGAAATATATTTTTTTTTTTTTAACTTTTATCATTTTAGCCACCTATTAATTTTATTTTCCATCTATTCCAAATTAATATTAATTTCATTCATAAGATGAAAATATCCTATATGATTATCTGTTAATTTATATTTGTATGTGTGTGTGTGAATTTTCTTTAATTTATCGTTTGGTTTGTGTAACTTAGCATGTTTGTTTCAGTAGCTGTTGCACACACACAAATATTTTTTAACAACTCTGCTATATCATTTATTTATTCAAAAAACTATTTATTTATATATTTATTTAAAAAATTATACAATACACATAATCTAGTACTAGTGAAAATTAAAAAAATGGTAAATGAGTGAATGCGGTACCTAGTTAAAGCTAAAATGGAATGAGAAAAAAAAAATAAAAATAACAAAATAGTAGCAAAAAATACAAACAATATAAAAATATTATGCATATAATGTATAGCAAATATTTACAAATAGATTAAACAAATGACACGGAATGGAGGAAAGAAAAATAATAAATGAAATAAACAGAATAATAGTAAAATATAATTTGAGCATATAAATTAAATATGCTTTACAAAATTTTGAAGTAAAATACAAATAGTGAAAACAGCAAAGTCTGGACAATAAAAAAAGATATATGTATTTTATTATTATAAATACATATGTACATGAAATAAAGGGGAAAAAGATAAAAGTAATTAAGGAAAAGTTTTTTTTTTTTCTTTCTTTAATTTCCATTTTTATATTTTTGTTTATTTCTTTTATTATTTCGAACAATGGGAGGTTATTTTTCCAAAAATTTGGAAGAATGTCTTAGAGAAGAAAAGCGAAATTTAAATCGATCCATAAGAGAACTGGAAAGGGAAATATTTAAATTGGAGAATGAAAAAAAACAAATCGAAAAAAACATAAAACTATATGCAAAAAAAAATGATATAACTCTTGTTCGAACATTGGCAAAAGATTTTGTAAAAGTAAAGCAAACTGTTACAAAATATAGTAAAATAAAATCACATTTATTTTCTATGAAAATAAAATTACAAAGTGTTAAATCTTCTGAACAGTTAAGTAAAAGTTTAAATGATATCAATAAAATAATTACAAGAGTAAATAAATATATTAAATTAAAAAATATTAATAAATCTATATACGATTTTCAAAAACAAAATGATGAAGTTTCATTAAAAGAAGATATGTTAGATGATCTGTTTGATACGTTAAATTATGATATAGACATGGCAGAGGAGGAGGATATAATTGTTTCTAAAGTTTTAGATGGTTTGGGTATACAAATGAATTCAAAATTAGACGAAATACCATCAGTTAGCGAGCTTAAAACTGAGCAAGTTGAAACTAAAGCAAATGTAGCGGATTTTCAGGAAAGAATTAACAATTTGAAAAAATAATGCCCTTTCATTTTACAAATATGTAGAATGATAATTAAATATATTTCAAAAAAATCGGCTTGTGGATACACAACATATGTGTGCAACCATCATTTTTATTTGTGTAATATTATTAAACCAGAGAAAAAATACTAAAAAAGTGTTAAAAAATATATGTATATGTTCTAAAGGCTTCTACCTATATTATTGCACATAGTTTTATACATATAAATATGTTTGCAAATTAAAGTAATAATTTTTTTGTTATATAATCATATTTTGTTTTATAACATCATTTTTTATTTAATGGTACACGAGTTACTGCTTTACTGATTTGATTCTATTTATTTCTCCTTTATTTTGTTATAATAATTTTTTTTATTAACCATTCTAAACTTTTCATAAAAAACCAATGTTTTTATGAACAGTACATATTATTTTAGCATTTCGCCTGAATGTTCATATTTTTTTAAACCTAAATAAATAGATGACTAAAAAATATCAATCGCTAGATCTAATACGTCAAATTCCATATTTATGGGTCTTTTCAATATAATAAAAGTGATTCTTCAATTATATATATATATAATAATTATTCACAAAAAAATGTTTTCACAGAATTTTCTCATTTATTAATATCCTCAATTTTGTTCATCTTTATAATGTGTTCATGCATTCCAGTATCTCTTTAATTACATCTTCTACATTTGGAAGAGCTCCCATGCCTTTCAAAAAGGAGATTTGTTTTAGTTTAAAAATTGAATATGATGCAATTAAAATATATAAAAGAAAATAAATATTAAAAAGGATAAGATATAATATATAGAAAAAAGACATTCTTACCATATTCACCACATGCCAAAACTTTTTCAATAGGCGGAATAACCTTAAAATTGAACAAACATATATATAAATATAAATAATTTATTAATAATATATATCTTCAATACATATATGAAGTAACAACTATAAAATGAAAAAAACTTGTAAAATCCTTTTTGATATTCATACTTTTATTCCCCATGATAAAATTATATCAAGCTGATGTTTTGTAATTGGATGATTAAACATGTATGTGTTCATACATGGAAAAACTAAAATTTTTTTTTCAAAATCCCAACAGCGGCAAATAGATGTCTGAAAAACATGAAAAACAATGGGAATATTTACACTTTTATATGTGAAATTATTCCATTTGGTAAATATAAACAAATTTGAAGTATTTACTATTAAGTTGGGGCATGCACCATTTGATATATAAGCTAATGTATTGGCATCTAAAGGGCATATAACAAAAAGATCAGCCCATTTTCTTAATTCTATATGCAATATATCATCACCTCGACATTTCCATAACCATTCATCTTTATCTAAGAAAATTTTTTCTTTAAAATTGGTTAGAAAATTTTCAAATGCGACATTTGTAGCTACATATTTTATTTCTATAGGAATATTTTTATTTTCGCATTCTTTTTTTAGTTTTTCAACTATTTCACTGGTTTTAATTGCAGCAATACTTCCAGTAATCCCGAGTAGAAGTTTCATGTTAATATATATTTTTTTTTATTTTACCTATCAAAGGGAAGGAATATTATAAAAAAAGTGAGAAAAATAAGCGTATTCGTGTATATAGCGGAAGGGATTAATATATATATTTCCTATTTATTATATTGCTCTCTAAAAAATAATATATATTTTTTTTTTATAGGAAAAAAGATTGATGATAACCATCTGTTGGCGACTCATTAAAATAGTTAACGAACATGTAACACCTTTTTCAACGCAGAAATGCGATATATGAAAAAAACATGTATTATTATTTTATTTTTTTTTAATTTAAAAAATAATACAAACAGGAATTGAAATAAATTGAATAAATAAAAAAAAATTAAAATAAATAAAAAAAATAAGCATAAATAATGATAATGAAAAAATAAAATATCAAAATAAACATTGTAATAAAAAGTTTTAAATGGTAGGAACATCAGGATTTTTAATTTGATTAGTTTGTATTTTTTTGGTTATTTTAAAATAATCGACAGTAATATTTATAGACTCACTTTATTGGTAATTTTGGTATTTTTTACATAATTCACTCTTACATATTTGTATGATTTTTTAATTTAATTTTTTTTTTTTTTTTATCATTTTTTATTACTTTTTATTATTTTGATCATAACTTTCGAGAAACTTTCTCAAATAAAGGGTATACCCCTCGCCATTTCTCAAATCCTATATTTCTGTATATTCTGTACATGCTATATTATATTGGAAAGAATGAATGATGATTTAGAATGTGACTATAGTACATATGACTTGTTGTTTTGCCCAACAACTCCTTGGCCATGTTTGTCTTTTGATTTTATTTATAACAATCAAAATAAAGAAGATTGTATTTCAAAATCAAAAATAAATGGAAAGGAATTTAAAGGAAATGAATTGACATACCCAATTGACATAACATGTGTTTCAGGTACACAAGCAACAGAAAAAGAATCGAACAGTATATATGTTATTAAATGGGGAAATTTAAATAAACTTGATCTTTATTTAAGTTCTGAAAGTGCATCTAGTAATGATGAACAAATAGATAAAATAGAAAATAAAAAAAGTATAGAAAAAAATAATAGTGATAATAATAAACAAAGTGAAGATGATAGTGTAATTATATGCAAATCTATAAAACATACTCATGGGTGCATTAACAGAATTAAAAGTAGTAAAAAAATAAATTCTTTAGTCGGGGCATGGTGCGAAGATAAAAAAGTATATATTTATGAAATTCGTGATGAAATAGAGGGTTTAAATGAACGAATATATAATGAAAATATTCAAAAGGATCCTGTTTATATTTTTAACAAACATAGTAATGAAGGTTTTGCTATAGATTGGAATCCGATATATGGTGCTCAATTATTAACAGGTGATAATGATGGAAATTTATTTTTATGGCTACCTGACAATATGGCAAAATGGAAACATGAAAATTTAAACTCTACTTCTATCAGAAATAATTGTAACAAATATAGTATAGAGGATATTCAATGGACTAAAAAAGGGAATGGATTAGGTCATGTATTTGCTATTTGTTCTTCTGATAAAAGTATAAAAATTGTTGACACTCGAAATATTAAAAGTGTTTCAACTGAAAACCAGATGCAACACTTGATTAATCGTGAAATTGGGTTCAAAATAGATATTCCTAATGCACATTCTAGTGATGTTAATGTTATAACATGGAATGAGAATTTTGAATTTTTATTAGCATCAGGTGGAGATGATTCGGTAGTTAAAATTTGGGATATACGTAATACATCTAAAAATGTAGCTAGCTTAAATTTTCATAAAGATTCTATTACATCAATTTCTTGGGATAGTAAAGATACTTATGTGTTGTTAACATCTAGTTTAGATAATTCGATTTCTGTTTGGGATCTATCAGTTGAATCTGAAGGTTTAGAACACTCTTTTGCTCAATACCCCGATCAATTATTGTTCGAACATAAAAATCAAAATTTTATAACAGATGCAAAATTTCATCCATCCTATCCCGGTGTTATAGTATCAACATCAGGAGAGTGCTTCAATATATTTAAACCGTATAACACATAAAATAGGTAAAGTAGTATAGTAAATTTAAAAAAGTTTAAAAATTAAATTATTACTAGACATTGTATAATTGTATATCCAATATGACCGGTACCTAATTTACCCTCTTTTTGAGAGATAGGTGCTAAAAATAATATTTTTTTGATAATTTTTTTATATTTTCCCTTATACTAATTCTTTCTTTTTTATTTGTCTACATATTTATGAATGTATATATATTTTTGTTTACTACCTTAATTAATCACGGGTTTAAACCTTTAAGATTTTAAAATTATAAAGATTTATTATGAACATGCATATGTATATGTAACAGCAAAAAATAAAGGAAATAAAACAAAGACAAATAAATAGATGTAAAGTTGTGTGTATTTTGGAAGCAATATATTAATTTAACTAATGTGTTCTGATTCCTGAAGCTGATTTGAAAGTTGTATCTAAAACTTCGGTAACAGTCGGATGAGAATGTACCATATATGCCAAATCATAAATAGTTAAATTATGATTGATAGCTAAAACAGCTTCATGTATTAAAATAGAAGCATAATTACCAACTATAAAAACACCAAGTAATTGTTTTGTATATTTATTATAAACCATTTTAACCATACCATTACTATTGTCATTAAAATTATATGAACCTTTGTTATATGGATTATTTTTATTAGTATTTAACGATATATTATTTTCGCATAGTATTTTTGAATTTGATTTATAATAAGTTATTTCTACATCTATGGAATTAGGATACAATTTGTTTGCATCTTTTTCAGAAATTCCAACAAATGCTAACTCTGGATTAGTATAACAAACAGATGGTATGTTTTTATATATTATAGGTTTATTTAATATATTTTCGACTGAATTTATAATTTCCTCTTTTTTTTTTTTTTCTTTTTTTTCTATATAATCAATTACTCTTAATGCTTGATGGGAAGCTGTGTGGGCCAGCATCTGTTTACCGTTTGCATCTCCAATGCAAAATATGTTATCATGTACTTGGGTATCAGTTGATTGATTTTGTTCATTTGTATCAGCATTTCTTTGGTCTGTCTTCTGAATGGGTTCTATTTGAACCCGTAATTGATCATCTACTAAAACAAAGCCTTTGTTCATTTTAGCGTTTAAATTTTCAAGACCAATGTTTTCAGTATTTGGTTTTCTACCAGTAGCAACTAGACAACTATCCACATGAAGTTCCTTAACATGTTCTTCATTAATTTGAATAGTAGATGTTTCTGAATCATAATTTGTTTTTGTGTGTGAAGAATAACCAATAACAACAGGTTTTCCGTTCGAAGCTGGGTGAACATATTTGATCTCTGTATTGAGAAAATAATTAATCGGTTTTGTTTTTAAAAAAACATTTTCAAAATATTTAGCAACATCAGAATCAACAAAAGGAAGAAATTGAGAAGAATATTCAAAAAATGTAATTTCAGATCCTAATGCTGTATATATATCTGAAAACTCTAATCCTATTATCCCCATACCAATTATAGAAATATAATTTTTTAAACCTTGTAAATTTACTGCTTGATCACTAGTAAATACAGTTTTCTGATCAGCATTAATATTTTGTGGAACATTTGGAACTGATCCAGTTGCTAATATAATATTTTTTGTTTTATATATTTGTTTATTTTTTTTACTTTGTATAGTATTTTTATCAATAATATAACCATGATCATAAACTACTTGGACTGATTGAGGGTTTTGAATAAATTTTGTATTTTTCATACCATGTATTATTCCACTTTTTAATTTTTTAATAACATTTTGTGTATATTCTTTTAATTTATTTATATTCATGCATATACTATCAGCTACTAATTGTGTGCTTTTTATTTCATCCTTTTCTTTATCTATATAAGCATTACTATATATTCCATAGTTGCATAATTTACTCATATTTTTTAATTCTCTATATTTATTTGTTGCATAGAGTAAGGATTTACTTGGTATACAACCAACATTAACACAAGTTCCCCCTAATGATTCTTCACTTCCTGCAAATATAATAACTTTTAAATTTCTTTCAATTGCATTAATAGCAGCTGCATGACCACCAACCCCGCATCCTAATATTGCAACATCATATTGATTTGGATAAATTTCCATTTCAGATGCATTATTATTTTTTGATTTTGCATTTAATTTTGGTTTTATTTTTTCACTATATCTTATATTAACCTTTTTAGGACAAATTAATTTGTAATTTTTTAATTCTATAAAAAATGTTTTTTTTTTTTTACAAGGAAATAATGCAATGTTACATTGAATAGAACCATGATTTCCCCTTTTCATTTTCCAATTTGTATTAAATACAGAAATAGATTTTGCATCTTGTGGAATTTTAATTCCTTCATTTTTGTTTAAAATAAAGAGGAAACTTACACATATCAAGATAATTGTATAAAATTTGTGGAGTTTAATTTTGCTTATTATCCTCATTTTATTAAGTTTTTTTTTTTTTATAAAGCTCGAAAGTTAATAAAAAAGGATACAAATTTTAGTTTGATATATCTTTTATTTTAATGTGTGATTTAAGAACAAAAATAGAAGACGAAAATAGCGATATATTTTAAACTTTTATATATTGAATAGTTTGGAATAACATTTCACACATATCTGCATCGATCTATTATATTTTTTTTTCAAGTATTATTTGTGTTAATTTGGAGAATGCATAAAAAAATATATAGTATCCTTTTTAAAACAGTATATTTTTAGTAAAAAATATTCAGAACAAATTTTAAATTGGTTGTCATACAGAAGAAAAAAAACTAAATGGATAGGCAACATGTGTGTTGTTGAATTTGTGTTTTTTTTTTGCTCATCTTTTTCCCCACCTTTTTTTTTCACATTTTATTCGCAGTGTGGGTTTTAAAATAATTTGTTTTTATCCCCAGATCCGAAACATATACAATCAAGTAGTAAAATAAAGGCGCGTGAAAAATTAAGTCAAAATTAAACCAAATAAGTCAAAAAAAAGTGAGGATTTGATATTAGCATAAATTCGTATAAATAATAGGACGTGATTTTATGAAAATATTGAATAAATAAAATAATATCCATTTATTTAGTGATGAAATATAAAATGTAAATAAAAACAAGAATGGAGGCCATTATCGTTACAAAAATTGCTTTCACATCACCACAATAAATGACAAAAGCTATAATGGTGCATCAACATATGGTAATACTTTTGAAAAGTGTAGTATTTCTTTAAAATTATGAATTATTTTAGCGCGAATGCATATATATATACATGTATGTGCATATTCATAACGTTGAGCGTCTATAATATATTCAAAGTTTCCATTTTTCTATTATATAAATAGGAAGGTATAGAGGGAAAAAAATATGTAATTGTTATAAAATATTTTACTTGCATTAAATTAAAAAAAAAAAAAATATATTAAGAATTTATGTTATAGAGCCTTTAGATTGGTTAACCTTTTTAATCTAGAAAACTGTGTGAACTTTATATATGTTGCATTTTTATGGGGTTCTAAAATTTTTCAAAATATTCGAAACGACAATAGAACAAAAAAATACACATATGCGTACTTCTTTTCATTGCAAAAATATATGCATACAATATTATAAAAAAATAATAATTTTCTAAAAAATGTACTAAATGAAAGATTATATACATTATTTTCCGAATTTTCCATATTTTTCAAAACGAAAAATGATATACGCATATATTATTGTAAGTATTTTATATTTTATTAAAAAAAATTTAGATTGTATTTGATATATTATTTTAAACAAATTATTTCGTATTCTTCATGTGCAAAATATTAAATACTTTTATTTTATAAAAAATAATATATTGTTATTTTTATGATTAATTTTATTCCCAAAAATTGACTTATTTTAAATCAATAGTTTTCCTTTTTGTGTGTTATTAAAGCAAAAGAAAAGATGAAATAAAAGAGAAAAAACACAAAGGATTTAAGAAGCAAAAAACTGAGGGGAAAAATAGTATATTTTATTTTTGTGTTAAAAAATACTAATCACGGTTTATTAAAGTAATTATTTTCCATATTTGAATCAAATTCATATTTCCTATAAAAAAAATGCACATTTTATTAAAGCAATTGCATTATAAATAAAATTACCTTTGTTTATGTTACTACGAATTATTGTCCTTTATTTTACTTTATTTTGCCTTATTTTATTTTGCTTTATTTTATTTTGCTTTATTTTATTTTGCTTTATTTTATTTTGCTTTATTTTACTTTTTTCATATTATTAAAATTGTATGCATGCTAGGCGTTGATATTTGTATGAACTTTTTATGAACGTTCATATATTTTTTATTTTTATTTTTATATTTTTATTAACGTTCATGCATTTTTACCTTTTTTCCAATTTTTAAAATTATTATTATAATATATATATAATATACTTATATTTTTTTGTAATTTCTATAGTTAGATATGCAGATATATTAAATGGACTATTTTGTGAAAACAGTTTTATCTGTTATTCACATTTAATATATCAGCGCATACGTATGTATACTATATTTTCCAAAAATATATGATTTAGCTGTGTATATGTAAATTATTTGAACGCTTTCATTATAGTGTCCACAATATACTTATCTATAGCATATATCTTAGAAGATCATAATAAAAATAATTTGTAACGATATATATTTATATTTAATGGGGAAAAGATGAATGAAAATCCCAAAAATGTCAATAACTTTATGCTTGGAAATGAATGGAATGGATTTAGCTTTAAAGATAAAGAAAAAAAATGCTTAAATGAAAATCATGTTAATCCCAGCCAAATAAATGAAATGGATTTTTTCTTTGAAAATTACAATAATAAAAATAATGCTAATATTTTGCAATTTTCGAATAAATGCACTTCAAATAGTATAAATGGGGAAAATGAAATACACAAAAAACATAATATAAATAGAAATAATGACACAAATTTTAATAAATATTTGACAAATAATGTTAACAATTCTCTATGGGGCGAATTTAACGAAAGTTATAATGTCATTAAAAATAAAAAGGAAAGAAATAAAACACCAATAAAAAAAGAAGTTCAAAACACAGGCAAACTAATTTCAAGTATGAATGAAATTAGTAATACTTTTGATGTACAACCAAATGAAGAAAAATTAAATCATGATTCTACCTTTGATTTATGGGAAAAGTTTACAGAATATGAACTTACGGGAAATGATTCATCTTATGACAAAAAAAAAAAAAAAAAAAATGATGATTATATAATTCACACTGGAAAAGGATCTCTAAGTAATTCTAATATATATAAGAAAGGTGGTAATGATAATGAAAATGATAATAAAAATAAAAATGAAAATAAAAATGAAAATAAAAATGAAAATAAAAATGAAAATAAAAATGATAATGGAAATGAAAGTGATAATGGAAATGAAAGTGATAATGGAATTTGTGTGGCATCAAAGCATAATCGAAATGTAGTTAAGGGGGATGGACAAATAAAAAATTTAATTGAGTATCATAAAAAATGTGAAAAACCCAGTACATCAACAAAGATTGATTCATTTTATGAAGGAGAATTTACAACAAGTTTAAAAAATGGAAATAAATTATATGATGATATCAATTTAACTTCTGAACATGACATACAAATTGATTATTATTCCGATAAAAGTATTTCACAATGTAAAGTAGTAAATAATAAAATAAACATAAAAAAAAAAAATGACATATTATTGGAAAAAGACTATGAAAAAAATATTTATAAAAAAAATAAAGACTTATTTATCAATAGTAATGATAGTAACCATAATAACAGTTTATCGGATTCGAAACATTCTATTAGCAGTTTTCAAATTAATAATAATGCGATAAAAAAAAAATCCGAATTCGAAAATAACAGTTATACTAGCAGATATCGTTATATTGACAACGATAATAATAATAATGTAGATGATATTAAAAAAAAAACAAAAGAAAAGATTTCGAAAAAAATGATTTCAACTCAAGAATTAATAAATAGTTGTAAAGATTGTACTAATAGTGTGGATAATTTCGTAGATGAACAAAGTAAAGACGAAATACAATTAAAAACAGAGATAAAAAAAAAGAAAATAATAAAACCTATAAATAACCAAAATATATCACAATCATTTACTAGTGTAATAGATGATTCTGAAAACACATATTATGATAATACAAAATTTTCTGAACAAAGTAGTAGTAATTTGTTAAAGCTAGATGAAAGTTCAGAATTTTTTTGTAATTCTAATATGATGGATGATGAAAAAAAAAAAAAGATAAAAACTAATAAAAGAAGCAAAGATGAAAAAAATTTAAAAAAAAAAAAAATAGAAGATATGGATAATAATAGTAAAAAAGAAATAGAAATAGATAAATCAGAGATATCAAAACAAGCAGAACAAAATTATACATTTGAATCTATAAAAACGAACAATAGTAGTAAATTCTTTGATGAAATTAAAGAATATTTAAATAATAAAAACACAAAAGAAACAATAAATGTAGAAAAAAAAACGAACTATAATTTTAATGCATTTGGTGATCTAAATGAAAATTTTAAATTAAAAAATAAAACATCAGAAATAAAAAAAAAACAAACTATTCGAACTAATAGTAATAATACAATATTTAGTGACAAAGAAAAGGTTCGAAATAATTCAGATTCAATAAAGAAATTATCAAAAGTTGCAGATGTAATGGAAAAATCAGAATTAAAAATAAAATTAAACAAAACAAAAATGAAGGGAGAAAACATGTGTGAAAAAAAACGAACCATAAAACAAAAGGGAAATGAAAGTATTAGAATGGATAAAGATAAAAAAAAAATAACTGAAAATGTAAAAAAAGTTAGTGAATCAAAATTTTGCAATAGCAATAGTATAATGAATAGCAACTTTAGTAATTATTCGAATCTAAAAAAAAAAAAAGAAATTTCTGATAAAACAAATGTTTTACATTTAACTCAAAATTTGTCTAGAATAAATACAAAATTAATAGAAGAAAATAACAATAAATCTTATGACGAAAAAGAAATATATACTGATAGGATAGTATATGATAAAGGTAATAAAATAATCCAAAAAGAAAATATAAAAAAAAATGATGATATTAAAAATGTTATACAGAAAGATATACCAGCAGATGAAGATGAAACTACAATTAATTACAATGATGATGAAAATGAAACTGTAAATTCGAATAAAATTATTGCAAAAAAAAAAGCAAATTTTTCTATAGATGCAAATGAAACATATGGTCAAGATATTGAATTTGAGGAGAATGAAGTAGAAATGAAAAAAGAAACTCGGGAAAATGCAAATGTTCAAAATGGATATCAAAACGAAGCTCGAAATGAATCATTTGTTATCCAAAAAGGGAGAAAATTTAAAAATATGTTTATTTCATTTATTAAAAGAGAAGGTTATAAAAAAGATGAAGAAAATGAACAAGTTGATGAAAATAAAATTATAACAAAAAAGGAATTTATAAAATGGAATGAAATGAATTTAAGCATATATAACGAAAATGCGAACAATGAAAATACGGTGCCAAGTTTGAATGAATTTGAAATAAAAAGCAAATCAACCAATAACGAATTGAATGATACAAATTCAAAGAAAACTATTGAAGAATATAAAAATGATTTAAATAATGACAAAGGTAAAGAAAGTGTTTCAAATAAGTTAGAGCAAAATAAAAAGAGTATAAACAATGTATTAGAAGAAAAGAAAAACAATGAAAATAACAAAGTATTTAATAACGATACAATATCTGAAAATAATTCAAATTCCAAAAAAAAAGCAAATACTATTTATAACAATTTTTTAGAAAGTTTAAAGCATCCATCCTGTAAAACAGTGGTAGACAAAGTCAAAAATTTTATTATGAATTTTCCACAAAATTCAAATAGAGGAGAATCAGCAAATAAAATTCATACATTCATAAATGAAACTCAACCTATTTTATTAAAATCTAGTATATATAAAAATTTAAACTCTGATCAAATAAATATTATTATTCAGGGATTTGAAAAATTTATAATACAAAAATTATATTTTTATTTATATCGTATGGATCCAGATGATAAAGATCATGATGAACAAGTTTATACAAAAATAAATTGCCTTCAATGGATTGAGTTAAAACATTTGGAAATTTCAGAAAATATAGATTTGAATCGTTTGAAATTAGCACAAAGTGAACTTTTAAAAATACAAAAAATGAAAGCACCCTATGATAAAATAATTATGATACTAAATTGTTGTCGTATTGTTACATCTATTTTATATGAAGCAAAAAAAAATCTTAGAAAAAAAAAAAAAAAAAATGATAAAAAATCGAAGATTATAAAAGAAGATAATAAACTTATAGCAAATGGGTCTACTTTTTTTGAAGGTAGTTTTTCATTAAATGATGATATTAAACAAGTTAGAGGAAATAGTCAAGTTATACATTCAATGAGTTTAAATAATATCAAAGATAAATTTTCGACAAGTTTGTTTGGGTTCAATGAAAAAAAAAATGGCAGTAGTTTTGAAAGCGAAAGTTGGAATGTTGGTAAAAAAGATGAAGATGACGATGAAAATGAAGATGAAGATGAAGATGAAAATGAAGATGAAGAAGATGATGAGCTGTTGCCATGTGCAGATGAAGTTCTTCCTTTACTTATATACGTGATAATTAAAACAAACCCACCCGAATTAATTTCTAATATTGCATTTATTCAAAATTTTCGACATCCAAATCATTTTGTTTCAGAAGAAGCTTATTCTTTTACACAGTTTTGTAGTGGTGTTGAATTTATTAAAGAACTTGGTAAAACTACATTTTTAAATATTTCTGAAAAAGAATATAAAGAAAAAGTTAATAAAGCAGAAAAATTTTATTTAAATGAAGTCAAAGAAAGTAATAAGAAGTTACAAGAAACGGCTGGTAAATTAAATGACTTTATAAAATTGTCAAACGAAAAAAAAATAAATAATAATATTATTAGTAAAATAGAATCGATTAAATTAAAGTTTGAAAATGTAGAAAATTTAAACTTACTTACTATTTCAGATTTATCATCACTTTTTGATGAATATAAAATTCTTGTGGAATTAAAAAACACTATTTTAAAAGATCTACAAAATCATGCTTAGATTTCATTAATATATTAATTATGGAACGAACCATAAATATATTATTTGTACCCCATTATGCATATCTTTTTTGTATTATGTTAGTGGGAATTGCCCTATTTTCTGTTTTCCGTTTTTTTTTGTCGAGATATTTGCATGTATTTTTTCATTTTCTTATACATGTATTTATGATAATTTATCTCCTATTTTTGGTAACGAAAATTGATGGATTTGTGAAGTTGATGGGTTTGTGAAAATTGATAACTATTTGTGCGAATGTGTTTGTTTTACAATTATATGCATTATGGCTATTTGTTTGAAGATATTTATTTGGGGAAAATATTTGGCCCCATTCGTTATATATCTATCCGTTTGGTTTGTATAGTTTTTTTTTCTATTATTTTTTCTGAACAACTTTGTAAAAAGTGTATTAAAATTATATAAAATTTTTAATATCCGTTTTTTTTTTGTTTCTTTATAAAATCGGGGAAATATAATACACTATTTGTACTCAATGTTGAAGAGCAAAAAAAAAAAAATTATATGGAAAAAAATTGTATTATATTCTAAATTAATTATTATAAAAATATTTGATAATATCTTTAAAATATGTATGCACACTTATAAAAATGTATTAGTTCGTAAAATGATTTTAAATAAATGTATTTTTAAAGAGCACAAGTATAAAACTGATATTTATAAATTCGAAAAAAAAAAAAATAGTCTCTTTTTTTATATCGTTGGATTTATACATTTCATATATTTTGTGGGGTATGGACTAAAATTATAATATATCCCGAAATATTAATTTATATTTTTTTTTTTCTAAAATACCTGCTAGCTAATTTTATGTATATCGATTTTTTTTTTTTTTATTTCAAATTTTTAGAGAAAAAAAGTTAAATAATGGCAGAACAGGAGAGATGGAATGCTAAATATATGAGATATGTATAAAGGAAAGTATTAGAAAAGTAGGAAAAATGAATTGAGGCTATACACATATATATACTTGCAAATGTTATTACTGTGTATTATAGATTTTATGACTTGAGAGTATTAAGAAGGCATTTTTTTTTTTTTTCTTCTTTTTTTTTCCTTTTTTTATACAAGATGATTTTTCGATTTAATTTAATCTGGGTTGGCGTTATTTTATGGTATATTTTTTTTGTATATATGTGCAATTGTATAAAATTAAATAACTATAATAATAAACTGATAATCCATAAATTGCTGAACATATCTACAAATGTAGTATCGAGACAAATAAATAAAAATAATAATGGAAATGAAATAAAAAACAAGAAAAATATATTTGGAATAAACAATTTGAATAAATGTAATATAATGGTTAGTTGTTATGATAAAGCTGGTGTTTTTGATCAAAATTTTTTTTTATTAATAGGAGAGAAAAATAATATTAAATTTGTGAAAGAACAGATTGAAAATATACATGGAATACCAACAAATTTTCAAGAAATATTTTATGAAAACAAAATATTAGATGATAATATAACAATAAAAAGCTTAATAAAAGGAAAAAACATTAAGTTATTAAATTTTCGTCTAATTTCAATTTTACCTCATTTTTTCAATGAAAAACCTGATGAAATAGACAAAAAAGATATAAATATGGAAAAAGAAAATAAAAAAATAAAAATTTTAAAAGAAAAATTAAAATATTATGGATGTATAACATTATTTAATGAATATAAAAAATTGTTAGAAAAACTCAAAAATAATATTATAAAAGAAGATATTGATATTGTAGAATCTTTTAAATCTTTTGACAGAGAATTTGAGCGTTTGTTAAATAATAATAATATAAGTTTGGAAAAAATAAAAAAAGAAATACAGGATTTAAAATATTTTGATAAAAAAAAATTATTATTAAGATTGGAAGTAGATTATCCACATATGGATAATTTATTATTAATCAGAATAAAAGAGTTGATTAAATTTTATTATTTAGGAGATATACAATCTGTAATTAAGTTTTCACTTTTTTTTTTTATTTTATTTAAATATGCTAATTATCCCAAAAAAATGAAAAACATATTTTTATACTTGTCTTTACTATTTTTATTGGCTCCTTGTAAACCAATATATAAGTTTTCCCATTTTCTTTTTTTTTTAATTCCTACAAATTTCTTATATTCAGGTTAGTTTTGCATGTATATTATTATAGTATACACATCCATATAATACAATTTTAATATAATGTACTTTTATATAAATCTTTTATTTTTACAGGATTTACAAATATATTATCTGCATCCTACCAGCAAATATTAATGTGTCAATAATTAAATGTGGATTATTGAAATTTTTGTTATTTAATATGAAGTGAAATAAAACAAGATCACAAATAAGGCATATATATATACAACTAGATGAAGTTACAAAGCGTGTTTTAGTTATTTTATTTCCACATTGATTTGTTTTAAAAGGTTAAGCTTAACCTTTTATATCATAGATTATGCAAATCGAAAAGAAAAATATATCATAACTATCTATAGGTCTATGGTTGTCAACATTTATACCCCAATTCATATTATATATATGGTATTCTTTCTTTTTTGTTTATTCATTCTTGTTTTTTTTATTATCACTTTTGTGCTTTTTCTTTGTTTATAAACATGTTTTGCATTCGATATTTACTTTTTATATTCCCCCAGAAATTTTACAGTTTTTTGTTATTCGACGTTTTAATTTTTTTTATTTTATTTTATTTTTTGTGTAAAATAAAAATGGCATATTATTCATAATGTACAATTTTTCATACAACCTTAAAAAAGAATAAATTAAATTAATTAAATTAAAACAATTTTATTTTATATTATAAAATTAATGAACAAACAAAATAAAATAAGCAAAAAAGCTTCAGTTATTTTTAACCGCATATATTATATATTATGAAGAATTTTCGTTTAATTTTTTGTATATACTATATTATTAAAACCCCGGAAAAAAAAAATTTCTATAAAATATTATGTAAATTTATGAACATATATATATGCATTTTATTTATATGATACTAAAATATGTTGGATAACACGTTTTATTAATAAAAAGAATAAGTTTCTTTTTCTTTTATATATAAAAGGAAAAAAATAAAAAAAATAATGTCAGTAGTAAAATAATGGCAAATTAGAATAAGCAAAAAATTACATATTTTTTTAAGCACATAAAAAGAAAAAAAAAGGGAAAAAAAATTGTTTAACAAATCATAACATCAGATATATATATATTTATTTATATTACTTATATATGTATAGCAATTTTTATGTTATTATAAAACAAAAAAAAAATTGACAAAACACACAGAAAAAGATGATACAAACAGGTATATTTTAATATCATACTATATATTTATAGTTTATTTTTTTTGCTATAAGTTTGATAGGAAATATAATAATTAATATAATTACATATATAATTATCCAAGTATGTAGCCAACGCTTTAGATTATTTTTGATGTCATTTCTTGTTCTATTATTTTTATTATTTTAGAAAAAAAAAACTGGGTTGATATTGACGTCGATGATGATGAATCATTGAATGACAATGAAAACAGTAAGTGAAAAAAAAAATATAAAATGATTGTGGAAAAGAACTATATATCCAAACTCTGTGAATCAGCCATTCCTTTAAAAAAAATAAAATTATATACACTTTTTTATTTATATATTTATCATAAATTTTGTTTGTAACTCTTTTGTAGAAAAAAAATGGGAAGATATAGACGCAGATGATGACTTAGAGAGCAACAAAAAGTTATCTTATTTTACTAACTATGAAAATGGAGTTAAAGTTGTTACCAAATATTCTGAAAATTTAAAAAAACAAACAGTAAAGGTAAATATATTCCTATTCTTTCTGACATATTTGATATGCATGTGTACATAATTTTATATGCCCCATGTTTGCAAAATCGTTTACTCTTTCTTTCTTTCTTTCTTTATTTATTTATTTATTTATTTATTTTATTATTATTTTTTTCTTACCCCCTCCCTAGGTTACAAAAAAAATTAAAGAAGTAATAATAAAAAAACGCCTTAACAAGGAAATAGAGAATCGTCTTAAATTAAAAAATTTTAATGTCGACGCTGTAAGAAATAAAAAAAAAATATGCACGTATATATTTAAAAAATTTACCTTAATATTTTTAAGACATTTAAAAATAAGGGAATATATAAACTATTTTATAAATATTTTATTATATAATTAATTTTCTTTTATTTATTTTTAATATCCTATCACAGTTTAGCTCGGTTATTGTTGAACCAACTGATGTTGTAAATATCGAACCTCCAAAAAATAATTTGCTAGATTTTCTTAAAGATACAGAATATGACTATTTATTTGCTGAACAAACAGATAAAACAGCAAAAGATTTGAAAAATAGATTCAAAATGTTTAAAGATGAAGAAGCAGAGGTATATTATATATAGCTAATCCATCTTTATAACTACTCTTAAATTATATTTGACTTACATATTATGGGCATTTTTTTTTCCCCCCACCTTTTTACTATTAGGAGGCTAAACCAGATGATGCTAATAAAGTTGGAGCCAAGAGAGACATGATGTATTATCGTTCACATGTAAGACTTATATTCATGGATCAATTGAATATATATGGATGTATATTGATTATTGTTTGAAATATAATTGTTATGCAAGTAGACAAAAAATTGACATTTTTAATAATAAAAAATTATGTTTGTTTTTTTTTCCCTTTAACAGGATACTCAAAATAAAGAATGCACTATTCGTGTAACGAATCTAAGCGAAGATGTTAATGTAATTTTTAAAATAAAAATCATAAAGCAATTATACATAAAAACGGAAAAAATAAAAAAAAATAAACATAATAAAATAAAATGTGATATGTGCATACTTACGTATCACATATAAACGGAGTCCATGCTTGTCACTCTATTCATTATATACGTGCATATTTTTTTATAACAGGAAAGTGAATTATCCAACTTATTTGGACGTGTCGGTCAAATATCTCGAATGTTTTTAGCTAAACACAAGTATGTTGTATTTTCATGTGTTAATTATGTCAGAATATTTATGTGTAGTCATTAGTCATCTTATAATTCACATTCGTAAAAGCAGTTTAACGACATTATATTTTCTCATTTTCATTATTAGGGAAACACAAAATTCCAAGGGTTTTGCTTTTATAACATATTCCAAGAGAGAAGAAGCAAAAAGAGCTATAGAAAAGTTAAATAGACATGGATTTGAAAATCTCCTCTTAAGTGTAATATATTAATGAAAAAAGGAAAAAAAATATGACAAGTCATAAATTTTTATAAGTATCACATCCCATCTCTTTTATTTTTATAAATTTATTACGATTTTTTATTATTTTTTATAGGTGGAATGGGCCAAACCATCAAACAGATAAAATACGAATTGTTCATACTTATGTATTTAGTATTTTTTTAATTTTTATTATTATTAAGGCTATATATTTTTTTTTATTTTAAAAGATCTACACATTTTAACTTGTATTGATTATTATTTTTTATTATGTTATAATTTATTCCCAAACAATACCTAAAAAACAAATAAAATTAAATATTAAAAAAATGTTAATATATTTTTTAATTTGGCTTGTTTTGCCGTAAGCATATTTTTTTATATAACCATTCAAATAGATATATTTCCTCTGGGTGCATAACTTTAAATCCCTTTCGAATATCACCCCAATATTCTTTTAAATCGCTGTATGCATTTCCATATTGCATGTTATAAATAGCGATGACTAAATCCACGAAGTTGTTTTCTATAAAGGTGTTGCATTTTATGGGTGTAAAATTAAACATGTAAATAGCGAAACGTAAAAATATATGTCTATACATGTAAACTTAAAATTGGCACTTGCGATTTCCTAAATTTTATATAAATTTACCGTAATAATCATATAGGAAAACAATTTTCTTCTTAGGATATATTTCCGTATTATTTCTATACACATTTATATCATTATTACTGTTATTACTATTGGTGCTGATATTATTATCTTGGTCTTTTGAGCTTCCTCTCATAAAATAGTTTTTAACTTTTTCTGCAATGTCACTAATAGTGCTCTCTGTATTAATTATTTCGTTTTTAGAATCCGGGATTGGCATTACATTTGGTGTAGTGTTTTCATTCAATGATCGAATATTCTCAATAATATTGTCATCTTTTAGAGACTTTAAATACGAAGTAATATAACAAATTTTGTTTTTATTTTCGCTTTTTTGCATAAAATTGGATACCTCTTCATATAGCTATTATGCAAAAAAAAAAAATGAAAATAAATTAAAAATATGACTGGTTCATATAATTTTTTGTAAACTTACACAATTTAATATTTGCACACAAATAATTGTAAATTTTATTTTTTCCAATTTTTACCTTTTTTTCATTAATACTATAAGGATTTGTTATAAAACTGTAGCTTATTTCATTTAATATAAAATTAGAATTGGTAATATTTGCATCCGATGTTTTTAAAGAAAAAGGTTTGTATAAATCAAAAATTTTTTTTTCACATTTCATTTTATTATTATATTTCATAAAAGATATAATTTGCATATCATAATTATCCAGATCTCCAATTGGATCGATAATTTCTCCGGGATTTTCTTGTTTATATTTATCTATTTGTTTATTCATGTTATTTTTTAAGTCTTCTTTTCTTAGTTTATATGTAATGACATCGAACGGAAATTTTCCTAAAATGCATAAGATGAAAATTTAATAGCATGAATTGGCATGTGTAATAGTATATATGGAATAATAATATATAATGTTTTATGTGTACTAAAATATATATGCATATGTTTGCATGCAAATTTTTTTAGGATTATTTTTGTGAAACTTACCTGTAAAGACATAGTATTTTTTATTGCTAATAGTAGGAATGAATTTAACCTCGTTTTCATATTTATAATTATACAAATCCAAATGGCTACATATATGGCTTTGCCCAAAATAATAATTAAAAACATAATAGTAAGTAAAATACGAAGTAGTAATAAATAAAGTAAGGAAAATTAATGTTTTAAAAAATTCGAAAACTGCATATTTTTTGCCTATTTTTATTTCACTTATAGTATTTGAGCTTATTGTATCAGTTAGAGTTTGAGTAAAAAATTGGCTACTAAACATTTTTTTTAAATTTTTTCTATCTATTTTAATAGTTCTTGTATTCATTTTATGTTCAATGTTATTATCTTCATTCACTTTTTTATTATCATTTTCTTCCTTTGGCTGGTTAGTTTCATCTTGTTCGTCATCAAAATTAAATTCATTGTCTAAACTTCTATAAACATTTTTTATTTCTTTTTTACTCGAACTTTTTTTTATTTTATCTGATATTTCAAATGTTTCCATCTTGGAAATTAAAGGGGAATTGTCAACTTTTTTTTCGTTCATTATATATTAGTTTGTACAATATGGAAGGAGAGGTAGTGTTTGATCTCAATACTGTATGTCAAGGAATGCAGCCGTTTAATAAAACAGAAAATAAATAATAAGGCGGGCAAATCGGACAATATAATAGCAGATTAAACTCGGCAAAAAAATGCGTAAATTTAGATAGTGTTTATACGTTTTGTAACTTGAATGGGTATAAATAGTATGTATGTGCACACTTAAAGAATATTGAAAATGTGTTGCTTTAAAAAAGTTTAGAAAAGTATAAATAAATATATAATTTTTTTAATTTGATATATATAATACTTAAAATACACTTAAGCTAAAAAGTAAAAGAATATAATAAAATCGTAAAAATCGCCTTAAGACGAAATTGTTTTTTTAGTAACACAAATATATATATATATAATTAAATAAAATTACAAATACATGAGCATATTTATTTCAATGGAAATAAATATATATATATTTTTTGGGGGTGGTCGTTCTAATATATACCAGAAAAATCCTAAGCACTTTTTGAAAAAAATAAAATATTTTTTAAGGTTATAATTAAATGATAATGTGCATGTGTGCCTTGTTGCTCCGTGTTTAATATATAAAAATTATTATTTATTTTTTCCCTTTTCCAATGTTTACATCTTATATAAATAGTATATTAATATTTAATTATTTTTTTTAGTATATTTTATTTTTTTCTTATAATTTTATAATTAACAGTTAAGCGATTATATCTACGAAAATTAATTTTTTTTTTTATTTTTTAAAGCTTTTCATATTTTCTTCGTATATTTTTTTTATTTTACAATTTTTCCAATTTCACATTAATTTTGCATTTTTATGGCATTTTCACCTTGTCAAAAATGAATAAAAATGAAATTCATAAGAATTTGGAAAAGGAAGATGTTAATAAACTCATTGATAATTCTTTAAAGTCAGCAGAAACAGATGATGAACACTCCTATTTTTTACAACAAAATAATATTTATTGGGAAACAGGTCATAGGACATACATTCCCTTTTTTCACTTTTTGATACATAAATATACTAATAAAATAATAGACGACCAAGTAAGTTTATTAATTAAAATTTCAATTATATTTTATGATGTTATTTTTTTGTATTCCTATGCAATAATTTATTTTTAAATTTATTTAATTTTATTTACAGATAAGAAATTTTCGAAACTGTGTAAAAAGTGTGCATCATACACCATTTGTATTTCACAAAGATGGATATTTTAGAAGTTATTATGGGGATCCAGATGTTAATATGATTTTCAATTTAAAAAAAAATACAAATTTTGTTTTTAATTCAACGGGATCATTAAATTCGTATAATTTACTAAGCAACAATTCTACTTATGATAAGCCTACACACATATTTAATCAAGTTCTCATGAGTGCATTTAAAATGGATTTAAAAAGCGCTTTAGAAACAGTCATGTAAATGCACACATGGGACTGATAAAGGAACGAAATACTAAGCCAAATGGTAAATTATAAATATATACAAATGTTTACTTTGCTATAATAAAAAATTATGAACAAAATAATGCATTTTTAAAATTGTTAATAAAAAAAACATAGAAAAATGAATGTCTTAGTGACACGTAGAATCGATACTTATATAAATGCATACACGTATGTCCCCTAAATAATTATCGAATTTTTGCTACTAATTAATATTTATTTTTGAAATTGAATATAGGTGATTAAAATAATATAAGAAATATGAAGGAATATATATGTAACTTTATTATAGGGGATGAAAATTATCGATTATTAATTTTTTTTTTACTACATTTAATTTGTATAATATAAACAAGCCTATTTTTAAGCTGCATATTTTTTCATTTATTAGTATAGTAATAAAAATTTAGACAATAATATATCATGTATAAATAGTGTAACAATTTTTATAAAAACCGAAATATATGTGAAATTTTAATATATATATGTAAATTTATTTATATTAGTACTCCACTTTAAGTTGCATTATTATGTATGTATATTAAGAATTAACATTGCTAGCAGCATTAAGCATTTTTTCGAATTCTCGAAATATTTTTTTATTTTACCCCAATTTGTTTCTTATGTTATAACTTTTTAAGCTAATTAACAAATCGACGAAATGTATGAAAATTTTGTGAAACAGTCATTGCATTTTTTTAAACATAAGGCTAAAAAATGAGAAAAAATGTAAACTTTTATTACCCAATCTATAAGTTTCCTTGACTTATTAAAATTGTAGTAATTTGCAAATAAATTATATCACAATTTTATAAATAAAAAAATAAATAATTCAATAAGCTATAAATGTGCAATCTATGCTTCCCACTTTTAAGTTATAAAAAAAAATATAATTTCACTTTAATATGCAATACAATATAATACGCATTTATGTATATGTATTTTACAAATAGTTATTAATGTACGCCTTTTTTTTGTAATATATATAATATGATATATATTTTTCTGATTATTTGTGGAACAATTTTTTTTGGCACTATGCAATTTTATCATTATCTTTTATCATGATATATACTATGCCTTATAATTAAAATTTTTTTCAGAATATATATACATAAAAAAAAAAATATTATATTCTAATGTGTATTATAGTAAATAAAAAACATAAAGTGAAAATAATGTAAAATAGCGATAGGTAGCAATAAAATGATGGATAACATGTTAAAATTATAAGTATAATGCCACCTCATTTTTTTTAGAATTATACATATGCAATTTATAATAAAACACATATGTTAATCATTAAGTAATGAAAACTGCAATTTAAAGCATAAAGCAGATTGTCAATTTTTCCCCTATAATATATATATATGTATATGTGAAAATATCGATTTTTTAGCTAGTATATGATATTTTTCAGTGTGTCATAAAAAATGTATAAACGATTATTTAACAAAGATAATATACTACAAAAACTTAAAACCAATTTTAATTATAATAAAAGAGGATTTGGTGGAGGGAAGCAAAATGCGGAAGTAAAATATATAAAGGAAAGTAAACAAAAATATATATTTTTAACAGCTGTAGCATCGATATCTTTATCAGTGGGTTTAACTTATGCATATGAAAATTATGTGTTATATAAATGGAATAATAAATATGATTATTATTATAACCCTGATTTAAAAGCTGTACAAAATAAGTTACAGGAAAAAAAAGAAGGGAAACGAGAAAAAAAACATGTTTGTAAGCATATTATATTAGTAAGGCATGGACAATATGAAAGAAAAAATCGAAATGATGAAAATTCCAAAAAATTAACAAAAGAGGGCTGTAAACAGGCAGATATTACAGGGAAAAAATTAAAAGACATTTTAAATAATAAAAAAATAAGTGTTATTTATCATTCAGATCTAATACGTGCAAAAGAAACAGCAGAAATCATAAGTAAATATTTTCCAAATGCTAAATTAATAAATGATCCGAATTTAAATGAAGGGACCCCATATTTACCTAATCCAATACCGCGTAGTTCAAAATTTGATGCCGAAAAAATAAAAGTTGATAACCAAAGAATAAATAAAGCATATGAAACATATTTTTATCAACCTCCAGGTGATGAAGATGAATATCAATTAGTAATTTGCCATGGTAATGTAATAAGATACTTTTTATGTAGAGCTTTACAATTACCTTTATTTGCATGGTTAAGATTTTCGAGCTATAATTGTGGAATTACATGGCTAGTCTTAGATGATGAAGGATCAGTCATATTAAGAGAATTTGGATCTGTTTCACATCTTCCTTTCAATAGTGTTACATATTTTTAGTCATTTATATGAATTTTTTGCAACTAAAATATGCACATTAGGTCGTTACTACGATCACCTGTTGTGTGTGTATTTCATATATATATTTGTATAACACAACGATTATATTGTATTGAACAAATTACCTTGTATAAAACAAGAAAGTTTTTCTTTCCTTTTTTCTTCCGTGTTATAATTTTGATTTTTATTTTTTTATGTGTATACATTTATTCCTTTTCTCTTTTCCCAATTTTATAAAATTATTTAGAATGTTAACAGAACTGTTTATATAGCTACAAAATATTTTAATGCTGAAAATATGAACAAGTGTGCAGCTAGCTAAATTGAAAAAAAAAATTATTTAAAAAAAAAAAATAATAATAGGGCATATCTCACAGTCATTTCCCCTTAGTAATTATTTTCGTTAAAGTGTAATCATAATTATTTTAAAAAAATTACATATGTATATATGTGAGTTATTTTAAATATAAATATAAGGTATTATGCGGCGTTTCGTTTTATAAAAAAATGCAATTGAAAAAGCTTCATTGCAAAATGGAAAAAAAGTGCACGTAAAAAGAGTTAAATATATATATGCCACATATATATACTTATTTATATAATGTCCATATATATATAAATATGGATAGAGAAAGCGAGACATACACTATCACGTGAAAATAAAACATGAAGTGCTCTTCCCTTTGACCAATTGTTTCGTCATATATTATAAAATTCGTAATCTCGTAATTGCTTCCTAACATGAGTTCTATAACCTTGCTCAAAATCACTTGCAGTTATAATATATCTATTTTTTCTTATAGCTTGCATTCCAGATTCTTGTGCTATTGCAGCAATATCTGCTGCACTAATTTTATCAGTTCTAACAACAAAGTTTTCAATATTAACATCACTGCTAATATTCATTTTACTAATAATAGTTTGGAAAATTAATCTTTTTTGTTTTCTATCGGGTAAAGGGAATTCAATTTTTCGATCAAGTCGACCAGGTCGTAATAAAGCTGGATCTAATGTATCAGCTCTGTTAGTTGCCATAATAACTTTAACATTTGTTGATTTATCAAATCCATCCATTTGGTTTAAAAGCTCTAATAAAATTCTTTGAACTTCTCTATCTGCTCCTGTTTGTGCATCAAATCTTTTTGTTGCAATTGCATCCACTTCATCAATAAAAATAATTGATGGCGAATTTTCTCTTGCTAATCTAAAAACATCTCTTACCATCCTCGGCCCTTCTCCTAAATATTTTTGAACAAATTCTGATCCAACAACCCCTATAAAAGTAACTTTTGTTTCATTGGCAACAGCTTTAACAAGCATCGTTTTTCCTGTACCGGGTGGTCCATAAATTAATATACCCATAGGAGGTTCAATACCAATTTTTTCATACAATTCTGGGCTTTTTAATGGTAATTCAACTGCTTCTCTCATTTCTTGTTTTTGAGTATCTAATCCTCCTAAATCCGTATATTTAACATTTGGTCTTTCACTAACTTGTAATAATTGTATACTACTATCCGATTCTGATGGTAAAATATTAACTATTGAATGACTATGCCGGTGTAATGCCACACTAACTGATGGTTTTAAATCTTCTTTGTTTAATGTTGATAATATTCTAACATAATAATTAGATCCGGCTGTACTACTAACTATACCATAGTTATTATCTATGATATCTAAAAACTGACCTATTATAAGTGGTACACTTTGTATTCTTTTTATTTCATTTTTTGATCGAATCAATTCCCTTTTTAAATTTTTGTGTTCCTCTTTAATATATTCTTCCTGTAATATATGATAAAAATAAAGAGTGTGTACATAGTATAGGTATGTATGCATATATGGTTTATGATAGGGGGTATCCTATTGTTTCCATATTTTCAATGTAACTTATATTCAAACACAATTTTGAGAGCATGCAGATATGAAAAAATAATAAAAAAACAAATTATAGCATGGAATAGTAATCAGAATTATATGTAAATATAATAAAAATACATAATATGATAAAAATATACTAATTTTGTAATAGCATAGTATTCATATGCATTCCATGCGCACATATACATATAGATATGGAAAAATGAATGGGGTATTGTTATTTTTATCTAACCTGAATATTTAAAATATCAAGTTGCTTCTTCAGAATTTTCAATTTTATATAATAATCTTCCTCCTTAAGGTACTTACTAACATTTTCCATTTTTCTCATATTGTTTTCTTTTGGATTAATTTAAAAAATTACTCTCATGTTACTTTTTATGGAAAAAAACAAACAAAAATTTAATTATAGATATTTTCGCTAGCTTTCACTTATTATGATATATTTTTTTTTTATTATATGTTGATTGAAAAGTTTCGCAAAAATGTATATAAATATGCATGATGCCATATATTTATTTTATTATTTATTTATGTATTAGAATATTATTGTATATAAAATATTTTTCATGAAGAGAAAAGGAAAATAATTATAATAAAATATATGAATGCAAAAAAAAAATGCAATACATAAAATATATACACAAATGTTGCATACAAATTTTAATACCTTTTTCCACTTTATCCATAATTTTAAATATTTTAAATTAGTTAAATGTTTTAACACATAAACCATGGTTATGCAAGGATCCTTACTATATATGCATATTTATGTTATGTAAAATATTTCTCAACCGTTAATATTTTTTTTGTGTTATCAAAATTTTCAAATCCTTAAATTTGTATTTTTTCTCAATTTTTACAAAACAAACCCGTTATAGTTTATGCATATGTAAGGCTTGTGTGTGTATGCGCAAGTATACTTCCTATATGAAATATATAATTATTAATATATAATATAATATTGTATATATAATTTGCGTATGTAAAAATACTACATTATTATTTTCCTAAATGACTATTTCACTTAATCGAAATAAATAGTCATGGAAAATAAATGGAAAATATTATATGACTTGACAAAAAGCTTCTTAATTGCATAATGCAACGTTTTGAATTCATCACTTTATGAATTGTGAGATGGACTGATTGAAATTATCAAAGTGTTATATAGTAGCTCATATTACAAATATATATTTTTTATGTTATTGGGGTACTTGACGAACATGTAAAAAATGGATAATTAAAAAAATATGCTTTAAAAAATTTTTATTTCATATAAAAAATCGAACTAAAAATCTAAAAAATTAAATATTAAAAAAATACAAAAAAAAATAAATATTGAAAAAATACAAAAAATTAAACATAAAAAAACTTCAAATATTAGCATGAATACCCCAATAATTTATAAATGGAACAACATCGATAATAAGTTTATAACCCCAATAAAAATTAATGTGTTTTGTTCATTTTATATGTGAAATAATCACATATATAGAAAGAACATGTAAAACAATATATTTTTATGAGTTATATATATGTATAAAATTAAAAAAAAAAAAATTATGACTTTTAGCTAGCTGAAAGGTGAAAAAAACATTTTGGTAATTTAGCTAGAATCTTTGACCTCTTTTGGGGTTGTAGGATTTGAATTTTTCAAAAAATTTATAACACATTCATATGCTTCTTCAATAGAATCTGTAATAAATAAACTATCTACATCGTCTTTAGATATTAATCCATATTCAACTAGCATATCAAAATTTAAAATAGATGTCCAAAATTCTTTTCCAAATAATATGATTGGTACATGTCTTTTAAATCTTTTACATTGTTTTAATGTAAGAATTTCCATTAGTTCATCTAAAGTTCCGAATCCTCCTGGCATTATAATAAATGCTAGAGACAAATAAACTAGCCAAAATTTTCTTGTAAAAAAATAATGGAATTTAAAAGATAAATTTTCATCAACATATTGATTTGCTCCTTTTTCAAATGGTAATGTAATTGAAAATCCTAGTGATTTGCCATTTGCTTCTTTACTACCCTTATTTGCTGCTTCCATAAATCCGGGTCCTCCACCTGTACATACAGCTACAGTAATTTTATTTGATCGCTTGATTTCTCC
Organism: Plasmodium berghei ANKA; assembly: GCF_900002375.2. Taxonomy (NCBI): domain Eukaryota; phylum Apicomplexa; class Aconoidasida; order Haemosporida; family Plasmodiidae; genus Plasmodium; species Plasmodium berghei. Next base: position 579,670 of record NC_036165.2, read on the forward strand.
ACTTTCTTGTGTTTCAGGATTTTTATTTTTGAAAAGATGGTGAGTTTTTGGTAATTGAGACGACATATTTTTCACTGCTTCTTGTCCTTCTTGTGTTTCAAAAAATAAGGTTAACTTTTTAGAAAGTTCAGATATTTGTGAGTAATATTTTATCGACCATTTTAATTTTTGTAATCTATCTAAATCCTTTTTTGTTTGTTCATATTGTTTTATTTCGGTGTCAGATAATGGAATATTGTCTTTTTGTTTTTCATTAAACTCTTTTAATTGGTTTTCATATTTTATTCTATTCGATTCATATGTTTCATAACTTACAGCTCTAGATGATCCAAATATTACAACAGTAAAAAAAATACCTTCATTTCGTAAGCAATCTTGAACAGTAGAAAATTCAGAGAGTATACGTACGAGTCGTCCTTCTTTATCACATTGAAAATTGTCTTTTAATATATCATTTATTAGTTGGGCATCATTACTTAATATATTATTAATTTTATTGTTATCTTTTTCATTTATTAATTCCATTTTTTTTGATATTTTTTTAGCTATGAATTTCTATGCTTTATATGTTTGTGTATATATGTATGATGTATCACAAAAAAATATTTTTGTTGGCAAATTCTTTTCCTGACAAAGTATATACAAATAAAAGTAACAAAATTTTAGATAAATGCTATTTTTAACGATTATCTTTTAGATAATTTGATACAACATAAATTATTGCTATTTGCTTTCAAATAAATATATATTTATATGTTATAAAAATGTGAATATATATATATATATATATATATATATATATAGTTTATTCTCTGTATCGTTAAAAAACGTGAACATATAAAATATTTTATATTTAAATATTTTAAACCTGGATTTTGTTGTAAAAATTTGTAAAAAATGTATCTTTCATAAATAATATATATTAATTATGAAAATATATTTAATATTTAATTATATGTTTTACGAATAGTGGATAAAAATAAGAAAATGTAAAGTTTACTGTAAAAAATATGAGAATATAACGTGTTTTTTTTTTTCTTTAATACAAATTTAGTATTTTTTATTATCTGTATTTTATTATTATATCGCTACAAATATTTAATTTTTCAAATAATAAAATATTTTACATAATATATATACCCTCATTAAAGTGAATATATAAAAACATTAGTACATATTCAGCAAATATTTATTTATATGCATATACAATTCCCCTTTCAACTATGGTAAAAAAATAGCCATTATCCATAAAATAAATGCCATATCGTTTTTCTAATTTTAGCTTGACTATAAAATTTATAATTAAAAAAAATATATATAACAAATATGTGCATATGCATGTATTAGTGGCAATTCAAATTTTTAATAAAATTATTGATAAATAAGTATTATTAAAACATTGAAATTGTAAGCATATAAGAAATGGAACCAATTATAATAACATAGAATATCCATATAAATAAATGATTAGATGATTGAATATCATATGTAATGTTTATATGTATGCGTGTGTATCTAATGTCAGGCAGACGTTTAAATGATACCCACCAATTGGTGAGTATTAATTTACAAGCATAATAATATTCCTGTTTTCTGTTACAATTAAAAATCTCCTAAAACGTGAAAACGAGGATTTTGAGAGTCACTGTATTTTTGTTTAAAAAGGCAGGAATTACTGCGTATATATATAATGTTCTATGCAAAGGTAAATGTGAGGTATTTAATATTTTCAATATTTTTTTTGTACTTTATTTATCAAGTATGTTTTCCTGAATGTTCAGAAAAAAACAATAAGGCCAAGACATTTTTATTTTTAATAGCTACAAAAGTAATAAAAAAAAATGATGGCAAATTAGGAAGAAAACATATTATAAAATTATTTTTGGAAAAACACAATTTTACACACATTGGAAAAACAGGAAATAATAAAAAAAAAATATATAATAAGTTTTTGTTGAAGAGTCGAAAATGTAGTGGATATAGAAATACAAGAGATGGAAAAGAAGAAACTGTCCGAAAAATGAAAAGAATTTTAAAGGTAACAAAATTATTAATCCAATTAAATAGCTTTAAATTAACACCAAATTTAAGAATGGAACTGTTAATAAATATGCCAAGACCACATATACGTATGCATATGGTAAAAAACACTTTAATGAAATTGTCTGTAAAAAACACCTCGTTTGAAGCAATAACACCATATTTGACAGGAAGTAATGCTTATTTTTTTATAATGAATGAAGATTATATATCTTTTTCTCTTTATTGCAACAAAATGTTTTCCTCAATATATAAAGAATATAAAACAAATAATTTTATAAAAATGGGAGTATATGAAAATACAATTTTAAATAAAAAAGAAACAGAAGATTTGATAAACTTAAAATCTTATAATGTCTATTTTAGTCATCTTGTAAATAAAATTAATCAAATAATTACAACTATACCTACATCAATTATGCACATTCCATCATCCATAGCTCGTGGAATTTATTTGCATAATAAAAAAAAAGAAAATATGTGAAATTTTTATAATCGAATAATTAAATCAAAGGGTTTATCACTATTATTATTCTCAGTAATAGAAAAAAAAACTGTTTTGCACAATATTACATTTTTATGCTTTATTTAGTAATTCTCTATTTTTTTTATCGATTTTTATTCATTTTATTTTATTTTTTATTTTTTTGTAACATAATCAATAGTTGATACAGAAAATTCGCATATGCGCTTACATATTGCACACATATATGCATATGTTTTTTTTGTTTTTTTTTGCACGCATTTAAAAAAAAAATTAATAATCATATAAATAGATAGTTAAACATGCCAAATATTAACCTAAAAATAAAGTATATAATACAAACTTGTTCTACATTTTTAAAATTATATCCTTTTGTATAAATGAATATATGCTGTATCCTTTCCCAAATTTCCATTGCATAATCCAACCTTATTATCATTAAATATGTACCACCTAAATAAAAAAAAAAAAATTATATGAATAGATAAGTAGCTAGCTAGAGATAGAAAAAAAAGTTCTTATGGTGGAATAAACTAGAAGAATATTATTTTTGACAATAAAATGATAAACTTACTTTGAATTATCTTTGATATAACATATGTAGTGACCTGAATTTGCATTATTTCCTATGTGTACAATTGATGCTACCAATTCGTAGTTTGCTATATAAGAAGAAAACAAAATGCATATATGTGTGTATATATGGGGAATATGATTTTTATTAATGATATGTTGCCTACCCAATCCATCGTCACATTTGTTGCTGTTTATAATCGCGTTGCATTTGCTCTCTGTGAGTATATCCATATTTGAAAAAATATAATCAATTGACTTTTGGAGATCATTTTTATTTATTAAAAGAGAAGCCATAGCTACTTCTTTACTTATTCCCATTGAAATAATAGAATCTAAGTTGTTTTGATTGATTTCGGTATTTTTATTACTTGATTGAGTATTATCTAATTCTACAGAATCTTCACCATATATATAAGATATACAATTATTTACATTTTTTATTTTTACTTTTTTAATTGATTCGATTATTTTATCTTTTTCAAAACCTAGATCTAATAAGGAATCAACAACATCTTTATATTTTTCAAGAATATTTTGTTCATTATTTTCACTTTTACATATGTTATTAGTGTTTGTGTTTTTATCCAAATTTGTATTTTTCTCAGCTCTCATAAATTCTAGATTTATTTTATCATGAGCTTCAATAGGTATATTAATTTTTTTAGCACACCAATTTTCATCAGCATAAAATCGTTTAAGATGAATAAAAAGATATGGTGGGAAAGATTTAAACTTTGTATCTTTTTGGGCTTGTACTTTTTTATTTTCTATTTCTGAGTAATAATCATTTATATTATCCTTCTTTATATAATTTTTTAAGCAATCCATTAAAGATATTTTAATATTTTCTGACCCTGTAGTTTTATCGCATTCGTTTTGTTCTTTTTCCAATTCTTTTAACAACAAATTATCAATTGGTATATCTAAAGACAATATGATGTTTTGAAAAGAACTCACACTTTTATTTCCTATATCACTTTGTATTGTTTGTTCGATTTCAAAAGTGAAATAATTAAAAATTGATTTATCTATATTTAAAATAGTGTCCGAATCAAAAGGAAAATAAGGGTTTGCATGTTTCTCATCAATTTCTTGTTTATTTGTTACATTATCTATTTCCCCATGTTTTCTTTTATTCGTTTCTGTAGTTGTGGTCGTTCTACTGTTTAATAATCGATCGAATATTTTATTTTCATTGTCTATCAATTCGTTTATTATGTAAGAAAGATATTCATATATATCTTGTTGGTTGTTATTACAAAAAGCATTGTTTCCCTTTTTGTTAACACAATTTCTAAACATACTTGGATCAATACTAACAGAATTTTCTTCATCAACATCACTATCATAATTAATTTTAATATTTTTATTTTGGCATTCTTGTTTAAATTGTTTAACATATTTTTTTTTGTTTTTAATATAATCTTCTTTATAAGCCATATAACAAAGCTTAGAATATTGCAGAAATAGATCGTCATGTGTTTTATTACTTCTATCTAAGGTTAATAAGAAATTATCCAAATTATTTATGTATTTTAAACTTATTCCTTTTATGGACAACAAAACTTGTAATGCACAATTCATATAACATGTATTTCCTAGATTTATAAATCCGACTTTTCCTTGTTCACAAATAGGTTCTATTCCTTTATCTAATATTGATGAGAAATTAATATTTTTATTTTCTTGGATTTCTTTTTCTAAAGTAGTAATTTCTGTTTTTTCTAAATTCATTATATTTATACCTAGATTATTTAAATGAGTAGCAATATATGGATCTATTACACTATCATTTTCATCATCTGCATATGAAAAAACATCAGCATTGCCATCTTTTGTTATAGTTCCTATTTTAACAACTAAAGGATATTTTTTCCCTGTTTCATAAAAATGTTTTAAAGCAGCTCCTTCCTCATTATTTAAACATCCACCTCCATAGTTGTAAATTTTTCGACCACATCCAATATACCCATCAGATAAATTTAGCCATAAATTTTTTTTAGATTTACATACTGCACATTCAATGTTTTCATTTTTTATTTTTATATTAGGTAATTGTATTAAATCTTTTGAATATTTACTTTCTTTTATTTCATTAATCCATTTATTTATATTATCTTTCTTTATTTGATTTTTATGATTTATTATATTATTACATATATTTATTACGTTTTGATCTAACTCACTTAATTTTATATATATATTTGTTTTTATATCATAAACAAAATAATCATATTCATATTCATAAACTTTATTATCAATAAACCCTCCTTCTGCATTAATGTTTAAGTTTTTTATTTCTTTTTCTTCAACATTTTCTAACACTTTTTTTTTCTTTCTTATATTTAAATAAAATCTATGTTCGTCCATTGTCACTGAGTTATTTGTCCGAGCGCAATTCACTTTCAGATTTCTTAAACTGAAACTTTCGAAGGATATCAAATCAATGAAAATACCATCGTCAAACATGTCCTTATGTCCCCTGTAAAATGGTAAATTTAAATATATATGCATCGTGTATATATACAGGATTCCATAAACGGACTAAAAGATGAAATACACACATGATCACAGCAATTAATATTTTTATTTTTATTTAAAGATTATTACGTTATACTGCATTCTCCTAAATAAATTATATCTTCTTTGGTTGGCTCTTTTATAGTACTAGAAATCAGAGATATGATGCTTTTAATATCAGCCATATTGATTTTATTTTTTTCTATTTTTGGTGTTATAATAAAAAAGTCAAATTTTGTTTACTATATTTTAGAGGGTGTCACAAATATATATAACTTTTTAAAATATTATTATTTTTATCCTTTTATTATAGTATTCTTTTGTTTTAATTAATATTAATTCCTTATATTACGTTGCTGCACTTAACACGTTTTATTTTAACATAACAAACTGTTCTTGTATTTTTACTTTTTATTTCGCTTTTTTTTTTTTTATAGCAATACAGTTTTTAAAAAAAAAAATATAATTAATAAATGGATTTTTTCATATATTGTTATAAATAAAATAAAAAATTCATGCACTATTGTATTAAAGCCTAAATAATAAACTGAGTTCTATATGTGCACACGTGTAAAGTAAAAAAAATAAATAAATGTTTTTTAAAAACACAAAAGAGCAAAAACTTAATATATAAAAATATGAATTTAAAAAAATAACACCCTGTTATACTTAACGCATAGTTCTGTCCTAATTTTCTATGGCATTTTTTTCTTCCTAAAAAAAATACGTATATATACAATATATTGATCATCCTTATACATACATATATATATTTATTTATATATTTGTTTATTTATTAATAATTTATTACAATACTAATGATTTCGTAAGCCTCCTTTTTCGTTCCTTTTGTTATGTAACTTTCCCTGTCTACGATTTTAACAATGTACATATTTTCACAGTATTCCAATAGCTCTTTCCTTTATTTAAAAAAAAAAGTGAAATATTTTATGTATATATTTATACGTAAATTGGCTATTTATATATAATTCTTAAATATTTACCTAAACGTTGTAATAATAAATTGTGTCCCCTTATTAGCTAGCTCTTTTAGCCTATTACGAAGAAAAAAAAATATATTATGTATATTCATTATTATAATGAAATGTAATGTGTTAACATTTGTTTATTATACAGTATTGAGAGGTTATCCCTGTGAACTGTATCAAGGGCAGCATCGATTTCATCAAAAAAGAAAAAAGAAAAGTTATCGATTTTGTTTAAACATAAGAATAGGCAAATAGCTACAATACTTCTTTCTCCTCCTAAAAGAATAATTAAAATAAATAATATAAATACAATTACAACCACAAATAAACTGGGGTAAACAATATATTTATTTTTCATTTTGATAAAATATTTTGTGTGTTCAAATATTTCTGAACAAATTTATCGTTCAATTTAGTTACCTGACAATTCTTGAATTGTATAATTCATTTTCTCGTCCTCATTTGAGGTTATATTTATGGATATTCCCGTTATTTTGTCTATATATGCTGTAAAATTAAAATGATGATATTTATATTTTTTTTTAATATTGCATGAATAATTAATGCATGTATATACAATAGGCAATAAAATTTAGAGTTAGGTAATTTCGTTTTCCATGTTTGCATACCTTCATCATCTATATATTTTTTCCTTATTCTTTTTTTTTGATTCATTTCATTTAACCTTTCTTTGTACTCTTTTTCGCCCATTCGCTTTAACATCTGTTAAAAGTATATATATTTCAAAAAATGTGTAATTGAAAAATATAATTTAGGATATCATTTGTTTATTCATTGGTTTCTAACCAAACTAGCTTTTCTATTTTTAAAAAGTAATGAAAAATATTCAGAAAAATATTTATTTATTTTTATGTATGTAGCTTCAAGGGCTTCATCTTTTTTTTTCCCAATATGCTGCGAAAGGGAATTAGTATAATATAGGATATTATATATATGAAATAGTTAAATAAAATGATTATTATGTGTGTATGTAAACAACGTTAATAATTGATATAATTACTTGTATCATATCTTTAATATTTTTATAAGACGTGTTTATTTCTTCGCTTCTTTTTTTTAATTCATTAAAATCGCCTATTATTAAAAAAAAATATTATGAATAAAGAAATATATAGCATAACCAAAAATGTGTGTATAATAACAATGTTTTGGATATTTTTGACGTCGTTATTTAATGCAAATGTACTCATTAATATATTCAATCTATCTCCTGCTTTTTCGTTTATGTTTGAATATTGTTTTAATTCCTAAAGTATTATAAAAGAGTAAAATAATATTATATAGCCAAATAAACACAACGATGTGGACATATATAGGTATATTTATATTTTTTATTTTTTACGAGTGTAATTGATTTAAGCTTCGAAGATAGTTGGTGTTTATCATAACTTTGATAGTCTTCCAAATTTTTTATTCCTTGAGGCAATATAATTTTTTTTTTTCTGATATTTTCTTCTTTTCCCCTAAAAAAAATACATGAAATTAAGAAACATATATTTTTTGATATTTCTTAAAAAATAATTTTTTTTATGTAAAATATGGGGATTGAAAATATAATATTTACTCTAAAATTCTAAGCTCTTCGTTTGTTTGGTTCATCTGGTGGCATAAGTCTAATATTTTTTTTTTATGTTTTTTTTCATTTATTAAAATTTTATCAATGTTGGATTTCACAATTTCCATCTCTTTCTGCAAATTTTATGAAAATAAATATATAAAATAATAATGAATATTTTATCTTTTAATTATTATGTCTTCACTATTTTATTGTCTTTGTTTTTTGTTTACATTTATTTGTTTTATTTTTTCTTCATAGTATTTCTTCTCTTTCTCGATCTAAAATATGAATTATAAATTGAAATATATGTATGTACAGAAAAGAGGGAATAGAAATAAAATAATACTAATAAATTAATTTGATTAATTTTTATGTTTGTACAAAAATGTGAATATTATGCATTTTCTTGCCTTTTCTATTAAATTCTTTTTGTCTTTTAATTCTTTGGTGTATTCTGCAATATCTACATCTTCATAGTCCTTCATGTATATGTTTGAATCGTTCTATAAAAAAATATAATAATACAAATTTAGATAACAAATAATAACATAAACAATAACATAAATGATTTGTAATTAAAAACAAAAGGTGAATGTACCTCATTTCTCTTCTGATATAACAACTCCAATTTATTTTTAAAATCGTCATATTCATTTCTAACTTTATTAAGATCTTCTTTTAATTTTTTCACCTCATCATTTATAGAAGTAATATCGTTTTCTCCTTTCTTTGATTCATCTGGATTTAAACTATGATTTCGCAATTGTAATATTTGCATTTTCAATTGGTTTTTATAATCCTCAATGCTTTCTTTTTTTTCTTGTAAACTTTTAATTTTTTCATTGGCTTTTCGAATGTTATCATCATTTATGTGTATACTATTTGTGATTGAATTAAGTGATGTTAAACATCCATTTTTTTGACCCAACAAAGTTGATTTTTGGTCATAAATAATTCTTAACTCTTCATCTAGTTGTTCAATATTATTAGAAAAATTATCAATATTTGTTTTTTCTTTTTTTTCTTCTTCTCGCAATTCTTTTAACTTATTATAAACTGTATACACTCCATACTTTTTTTTATTGTATCCACCATATACAAAGCCGTGTTTGCTTAGCTGAAAAGAAGAATTGAAAGAAATGTTTATACACACATGTGGAGATATATAAGCATTCATTTGTTCATTCATTTATTTATTTATTCTTTGATACTTACGTAATCTCCGTCGATATTGACACAGTTGTAATTATCCTCTAAATAGTTTTGACATGATTCCAAAGATTTCACAATAATAGTTTTAAATAAAATGGTTTTCAAAAATTCATATATTTTACTATTATAACTTACACAGTTAATTAGGGGAATAATATTTTTATCGTTTGGATAAGTAAAATCATTATATTTTTTTACATTTAATAATGGTACTATAGTTAATTTTCCAAAAAAAAAATCTCTAAAATTAAATTCTTTATTTGTTTTTTCTTCGCGTTTTTTTTCTATAAATTCTACTATATGTTTGGCTGTTTTCATATCTTCAACAATTAAAGTAAAATAATGGCTTTCTAAGATTGTGTCAACAGCTTTTATGTAATTTTTGTCGACCTATATAAAAATGAAAAATGGCTATCTGGGTTAATAAATGTTTATATATGCATGGCACAAAAAATCATATTTTTCAAAACTTCAAATAAAACGATATAAAATAAAATATAATAATAAATAGCTAGCTTATTACATTAATGTTGTCTATCAAAAATCCTAAAATGCTTTCCTTGTTTATATTTGATTCTTTTAAAATTATATCCACCATTTTAACAATTTCTTTATTTGAACTTTTTACAATTTCTTCGTATTTATCTGAGACATTAAATTAAAAAAAAAAACATGAAATAATGCAATTCGGTAACCATATTTATAGGTAGTCATATATATCGTGCATGTATTTCCATAGAATACAAATTTTAATTTTCATAACTCATAGAAATAAGTAACATAATATATGATTCTCTTTTTTACCATTTACTTCAATCAGCTGACTTTTTATATTATTTAAATTTGATGTTCCTTCTGATATTTTCCGTTGGAATTTCCTTTTTTCTTCAACACAATTTTCTGATTTCTAAAGAAAAATAAAAAAAATGATGCCCAAGGTATAAAAAGAAAGAAAAGAATTAATTTTAAACCATAAAAAAAATGTGGACATAGACATTAAAATAAGTAACATTTATGAAAATATATTATTAGATGGGAGAGTAAGTTTACCTTGTTAAGTTCATTTATCTCGGTTATATATTTTTCAGATAAATGCTCGTTTTCCTTAACGTCTTTGCTCAATTTTTTTGATTCCTCTTTTAATTCTTTCAAATAATTTTCATTTTTCATTATCTAAAAATGAAAAAACAATATGGCATAAAAATTCGATATGTATGTATTTATGAGTTTTTTTTTCTCTCTTTTATTACCTCTTTTTCTAAACCAGATAACTCCGTATTAACATCATTTATCATTTTCTCAATTTGTTTAACGTTATGAGAATAATTAGCATCATTCGAATTTTTTGGCATGTTTTTCGATAACAACTGAAATGGAGAAACAAGGGAATGTGTAAAAAATGAGAAATAATGTATTCACGCATATATATAGTAGCATGTTTAAGATGATATATGAGTTGATGGAAATATAACATCGATTATAATGTTTTTATATTTTTTATTTAAAATGTGTGAGATATCGTACCATGTTTATTTCGTTGTTTTTATTTTCAATTTCTTTTTCTTTTAGGGTAATAACATCTTTGAGGCCCCGTAACTTTTCGTTAACTCTTAAAATAAATTCATTAATTTGATTTATATTTTCAATTTGATTTTTATTTTTCGATTCTTTCAAAGATTTTTCTTTTTTCTTTTCATCTATTAAAATTTCTAACTGTATAATATTTCTTTTGTTTTGTATTTCCTCTGATATTGTTCTATCGAATTCGTTTTGAATTGTAACAATTTCTAATTTCATTTTATTTAGTTTTTCTGTATACTCTGATTTCGAAGTGTTACTTAAATTTAGAGCATTGTCTTCATCTTGTGTTTTATTTTTTAATTCTTGTAATTTCGATTTTAATATTTGTGTTTCCTCATAAATATTTTTATAATTAATTTCGTTTAAAAAGTATTCTAGATGTACTTTTTCTTTTTCGAGTTTTTTATATTCTAAAAACTTTTGAAACTCTTCTTGCAAAGTTTCTAATTTTGTATTCATTTCATTAAATTCTTTTTGAATTGTTTCTTTTTTAGCATCACATTCTCTTAGCATAGATAAACCATCTTTTTTTTTTTCTTCAAATATTTTGGCACCTAATATACTTTTTAAATAATTTAATATTTCTTCCTCTTTCATATTACTTAATTTAATTATCTGCCCCTGTTTAATTATATTGTATAAATTATTAACACACAAACCGCAACTTTCTAACAATTCTACATATTGACTTTTACTTATATTCTTATCATTAACATATATTTCACATTTCATATTTTCTAAAACTTTTTTTATCTTAATTTCATTTTCTTTAAACATGCTAAAATATTTTTCAGAGTTGTCAAAAGTTATTTCAACATAGCAATTTCTAACTGCATTACCTATACCTTCGTGTAAAAAAACTTGTTTATATTCTGACATATCACTTAATATAAACTCAATTGCCATTAAAATGTTGCTTTTCCCCGATCCATTAAATCCAACTATAAAAAAAAATGAAATTAAAACATGCATGTGTGTTTCTACTATATGTATACATATATAATGTGTATAACATATTTTTCAAATAACTGTATCTATTTCAAAATGAAAATATAGTTCTTAATATGGGATTAAATAATTTTTTTTGTAATTTTATAATTATTTATAAAAGTAAAAATGTATATACCTATGCAGTTAATTCCTTTCGTAAACTCGATGACAGTTTCATTTTTATATGTTCGGAAACCTTTTAATTTTATTTGTTTTATGTACATTGTTCTATATTTCAGACATTGTATTTTTCATGGGTTATTATTTTCCCTTTTATATCGTAAATGGAATAAATTATGGCGTAATTTACGTACTAAGAAAACTGGAAAGATGAAAAAAAAAATGTAAAACATAAAAATCGAGTTCTTATATACACTATTAATTTGATGAAAATTATTTATATCATTAAAATAACAACAAAGAGAAAAAGAGAGGGATAGAAAAAAAAAATTAGTATGCTATTAAACGATTTTATGTTTTATTTTCTTAAAATATTATTTTTATGGCACTTTATTTCGCTTATGTGTATGCTTAAAAAATACGAAAGAAAAAAAAAATATGTATATACAGTGCTTACATAATTTAGTATATTTTTATACATTGCATACAAAATATACCATATAAAAAGTAATAATTATTTCATTATTTTTGCATTACGTTTGTTTTGGATATATATATTTGTATGTCCTAATAATTAGCATCATGTTTTATTTTTCTGTAATATTTAATGAACGTCTGAAGCTTATAATACTACGTAAGATATTTTTTATGTGTGTATTTTTATTATTATTTTTTCATATTAATTAAAAAAAAATTCACAATATATGGAGTTATTATATAATATAATTTTATGCAAATACAAATTATAGCGTAAAAATGCTTAAAAATATAAATGATTCAATTTTTAAAAAAAAAATTAGTATAGTTGACACTTAAAAAGGAATGTAAAAGGCTAATACATAAAACACAACCTAGATATATAAATAGTTAAAATGTAATGATGGTTTTACGTAAAAATAAAAAAAAAAAAATAACAGTAAATATAAAAAATAGTAATTATTACAAAACAATGTTATAAAGCAATGAATAATCTTTGTTTATGTTTAAAATGGTTTTTCGTTTTTCTGCTTATTTATAATATTTTTTATATCAACTATTAAGTCTTGTATGCTATTAAACTGTTTATTTTTTTCAAATCTTATTAACTCCCTATGTAATTTATCAATAGCTTCATATAAATCTTTATGCTTATTACTCTTTTTAAGAATTAACAAGATACATTCAAAAAAATTTAAAGGAATGGTCTTTAAGTTAAACGAATTTACCACTGTGTCAAAAACTTTCATAGCTATCGTGACGTTATCTATAAATAAAAGTTATAATAATTATTTTTAAAATTTCAATATAGAAAATGTGTAAAACAAATGCACCTGTATGTTATGTAAATAAGCGTGTATTTTTTCCCTTTTTTTTTTTACCTTCAAAAAATGCAGTTTTCATAACAATGTAATATATCTCGAAGTTAGTTATATTAGAGGGTGATAAAATTTCAAACTCTTTGAAAATTTGGTTATTCTAAAAATATATAAATGTCAATTGAATGAGAAAGACAATTACAATTATGTATAAAATGTACATATATGTTTTTTTCATTTTATTATATTTTTACCATTTTCTTGTCAAAATAAAGAGAAAAAACATCCATCAATATTTCCGTATTTGGAGTAATGTTGCACTATAAGACGGGGGAAAATAAAATAATTAAGGAATATATTATAAAAGAAAAGATAAGGTGTATTTTTATTTATATACATAAACGTTTTTTTCATTGTATAAATATTCAAAAGACAAATTATATCTTCTACATAAATGATAAACTTTTAAAAACAAATATATTTTTTAGAAATATAGCTAACCTTTCTTAACATCTCTAAGAATCTCATGATATTTTTGACTTTTTTTTTGTTTAAGTCATAATATATGCACATATAAATAAAATTTTGATAATTCTTTAAATATTTTATAAAAAAACCTTGAGTTAGTATATTTTCAAAATATTGCTTATTCTCAGATTTTAACATGCTAATAAATTCGTTAATATTTATTTTATTAGTATTTTCCCCCTCGTGTAACTGTTGTTTAGAAGTATTAAACACATATTCATTTTCTGTAAAATTATTTATGTTTTCCATAAAAAATATTATAGTTATTATTGATAAAACGTTGTCATAAATTCCATTTAGTATTTCATAAATATTAAGAAAATCTTTTGAGTTTAAATATATTATACTTTTATATGTAAAAAATATATCTTTCAATATATTTATTAATAAATCGATGTTTTTATTAGTTACACTATTTTTTAACTTGGTAAATAAAAAATCTTTTAAAGAATCATTATCGGTTTTGTTTGTCCCAACTGTATATTTTAGCTTAACGAATAAGTTAGCAACATTATTGATGTTGTTAGAACTATTTGAATAAGATTCATTTTCATCTCTAATCCAATGTTCTTTATTGTATTTTTTTTCAATTACATCATTATATAAATAGCTTCTTTTTTTTTCTATAGCTTCTTCGTTGGGCATAGACACTCGTTTATTATTCAATTTTTTATCAAATATATCCTTCTCCATAGTTCCATTATATAATATAATATTATTTTTTAAAAGAGAAAATATGCACATTATGTTTTTGTAATTTACAGATTCAATTAAATTTTTATTAAAATCGTATGAATAATACATATATGATGACATAATTTCTTTTATATTTGTGGAATTTTTTATGTGATTTATACACATCGATATAATGTTTAATATAAAGTTTGGTATGTATGAATATATTTCATCTTTGTTTATTTGAATTATCCCATAATTATTACCAATAAAAAAGTTCAATATATTTTTTTTTAAAAACATAGAATATTTAAAATCGTTTTTTACATATTTTGTTACATAATAATTTAAATATAACAATAGTAAAAAGGATATATTTAGAGCTATTCTATAATTTTGCTTGTAAAAAAATAAATTTATTGATTCGAAAAATATGTTTAATATATTATTTATATTACTATATTCATTTTCTAATATATTATATAATAAAGGATAATCAAACAATACATATTCTGTTATAAAATTACTTAAGACAAATAAGCTCATTTCATATTTATCCTTTTTCGCAATATCATAAATTTTGTGACACAAGTCTAGGTTGTTTTTTAAATCCTTCGATTTACATATGTAATAAAACAATTCATTTTTTCTTAAATTTATTATATCATTATAAATTATTGTATTTTTTTCAAACATAGTATTTTCTATTTTATTTTTCTCTATCTCTTCATCTTCATTTATGGCATTTTCTTCCATTTTTATACCGTCCTGTTCATTTACCTTTTCATTTTCATAATTTAAATTGTTAAAAAATCTGATTAATATCAAGTATGTTTTGTAAGTCTTAATGTAAGAGTGATTTAGTAATAGAAAATACAATTTCTTTATATTTATAAAGCTTTTAAATTTTATAAAATATTTTAACAGTTCATTAATGTTAAATATATCAATCATTAATTTCATGTCGCATTTTTTCTTTAAATAATCACACATGTGTTTATATAACAATGTTTTAGTTAAAACAAAATACGAGTCTTTTGAAAAATATAAATTTAAATAGTATTTACTGATTAAATTTAGCTCATTTAATACATCCCCTTTGTCTACATCACATTTTTTAAAGCTTTCTATTAAATTTTTCACATTTAGATATTTAATAGGCATACTTTTTCTTAATTTCATTGTTTTATAAACCTTATACACTTTATCATATTTATGGTTATATAAAAATGATTTAATAAATAAACTATATGTTTTATTATTTGCATATAAGTTATCCCTTTTTTCCAATTTTTCAATTTTATCATGTTCTTTGTTTTTTAATAAGTGAACTAAATAGTTGTTAAACTTTTCCCTCATGATGATTAAATCTGATGTATTTATATCTTGACTTTTTAAATGTTTTAAAAAAAAAGTATCTTCATTTTCTTGTTGAGCATGTTCACTATCACATTTGTCGATTTTTTTTTTTTTTTCATTTCCATTACTCCTAACATTATTTTTTGTAAATAAAATGCTGGTATCATTTGTATTTACAATTTTTCGTTCAATCTCTATATTTTTAATTTGTTCATTAATTTCTAAAAGTAATTTATGTGTATTGTGAAAGCTGGTATCCTCCGCAACATTATTTATAACTGAATTAGTAATTTTTTTTGCATATGCTAAATGGTGATCACTAAATGAGCTGAAATTATTTTTAAACAAATCCAAAACTATTATTACTTTAAAATAATCCCTTATGTTATATAAATTGTGTAATAATATAAATAACATATAATTAAGAATTTGTAAATTTTTATCACACTGTTCTTTGTCTTTTAAAATATGTTTAAATCTCAATAAAAATATAACGCAAAAATAATAATCACTAAAATAAAAAAAAACATAAAACAACAAAAGTTGCACGAATAAATTATTATATAACTCCTTAAATTGTATATTATTCTCATTTTTCTTCACTAATATATATGTTTTATTATTTACAATACTTTCCTTCTTCTCATTGCTGTTTATATCTTGTGTATTGGTATCATTTTGTTTTTCTATATTAGTAGTGTTTTCGTATTCTATAACATTTTTAATCGATTCATATTCTATTTTTTCTTTTTCAAAAATATTGTTAATGACATATTCTCTGTACACATTATAATTTAAATTACTATCGTATTTTGCATCACCTTCCTTTTTATTTGTTGGATATATTTGGTTATGAATTAATAACATAAAATAGTAGAAGCGAGACTTACTTATATTATAAGTGTACAAAGAAAAAATGCATAAAAAGAAAAATTCTGGGTTTATTATATACTCATAGAAATGAACTAGATGTGGGCTATCTTTCATCAATAAATTCAATGATGAAAAAATTTCTGTTAGAAAATAAAATATACTATTATTATTTAAAATTTCGTCATTACTTAGAATGTAAAGGAAATTTATAATATTAATTTTTATAGAATCATTTTTTTTAATTTTTTTTATGAGATCATATATATTTATAAATTCACTTTTCATTTTGTTACATATGTATTCATCATATAAATAATTCTGTGAATATTTTATTATTTTGTCCATGCTATTTACTATTTCATTTTTAATAAAACTAAAAGACACATAATTATCTTTACAATACGTTAATAACATAGTGTATATTTCTAAATGCTTAAAAAAGTCATTTGCGTTAATATTTTCAATTGAAATAGACTCTAAGGAAAGAAAAAATGATTTTATTTCTTTTAAATTATAAATGTCGCTTAATTTTTTTTTTTTTTCACCTACATCTATATATGCTTTTTTATATTTTGTGCCCAAAATGTTTATTAAGCTTGTAATATCTTTAGTATTCACGTCATGGATTGTTATTTCATCCCAAGCATTTATATTCGACGTGAAATTGGAAATAAACTTATCTAGATCATTCTTAATTTTGTTTTTACTTTTATTACAGGGATATGAGGTATTTGTAATGTATTTCTCTATATATTCATATACATTTTTTTTAGTATTTAAGGGTTTCAACGAATTTCTATAAGATGAAAATGAATTTTCTAATGTTATTATTGACCTTATATTTTTAGGTCTTTGCATTTTTAATAAGTATTCATTTGTATTTAAAAGGGAAGTAGGCTTTAACTGGAAACATGATGCCATTTCATGGTATATTTTTGAAGGTAATATAAAAAAAAGAATAATATAGAAAAAATTATTCATATTATGTCATTTTGCCTATTCAAATATACTACCATATAATATATGCTCATATACTCAATTTCTCATTAGCTTCAACAAATAAAGTACTTATTTATATAAAAAACACGTTTATTTATCATTATGGAAATATAAAAAAAAACAGTAAATAAAAATATATTTAAGATAAATTTGTCAAAAAATTGCAACAATATTTTTAAAATTTTATAATGATTAGCCCCCAAGAATATTTAGAAAATGTACATATGTAAGAATTTGTTATCTATTTTGTGTAAGAAAAAAAAATATGCAACGGTAAAGGAGCTATTAAATTATATTTTAATATATTTTATTTCGAAAGTGTTAATAAATTATATATATTTATTGCATTATTTATGAAGAATATATATATGTAAAACAACTTAAATAATATTCGCAGTAATTATGATGTCGTATTATGAATAATATAAAATATGTTTAAAGGGGTAAGATAAACGACCACATATATATACTCAAAACCAAAAAAATATAAGATTTTCTGAGAATTTTATATTGTATCAAATTTGTATGATATAAAATAACTACGTTTTTTGTTATTTTCTAATAACAAATAAAAGAAAAATTGAAATAATAAACGATGTAAAATAAATAACATGGTTATCTTAAACAGTCAGTGATGCATTCCATTAATAGTGTTTCTATATGATATGATACAATAAACTCCGAAAAAAATGTGTTGTTAAATCATTTATTTAAAGGCATATTGAAATTACCTTAATATAACAATATGGATAATTTTATGGTCTTTTTTTAGGTATAGATGTAAAAATGTAAATACACTTAATATTCCATTTATTATTCTTCATAGTCTTAAAGATAAAATGGTGGGATTTTCTTGTTTAAATTTATATGGGTAAATAATTTTATATATTTATGTAATGTCATGTTGTATATACTCAAGAATGGTAATATAACATTAAATACAGACAAAAAAGAAAATAATAAGCACAAGTTAAAAATAAATAAAAATAATCTGGTTAATTTTAAAATGTGTCAATAGCTCACTTTTTAATAACATGGATTTTATAAAAAATAAAAACTATTAAGACATTAAGGAAAGTGTGAAATATTAGTGTTTTGTTTTGTGTATATATGTATCTTTAATTTTTTGAAATGTAAATTTTATTGTTGTAAGATTATATTAAAATATCTCTTGGATACAAAAGACCATAATATACTCAAAATGTAGTGAATATAATTTTATATTTATTGTTACAATTGTTAGACTCATAATGAATACCATTATTCTCATAAATTAATATTATATTATTGATAATGTGTATTCGCTTACAACATTTCTTAAATTAGCACTAAATATTATTGAAATACTTATCATTTTAATATGCGCCAAAACGTTATAAATCATGCATATTATATAATTTATTATTTATATTAGTATGGATATGAAAATATATATACCAAACTGACTTCAAGTATGTATTTTTCTATGATTTAAATGGATCATTTTGTGTTCAATAGTAAGCATGCTATATTTAATATGAATACAATGATAAACACCCAAAATAAAATGCATGTAATACGTTTTTAAAATACAAAGTTAATAATTTATTTTGTTTATTAAACTCATTTTATAGATTCTCAAAACATAAAATTTGATTTTGAATTTATGTATACTTCGTCTTTTAATAAATTACATTCTTTACAAGTACTAAATGAATGCACACATTCTATTTATTTTACATATTACCAGTATAATTTGATTATTTTAAAGTACAATAAATACATACTTATGTTTACTCCCAAAATAGCGTTTTCTTCGTAAAAAAAGACATTAATTTTTAAATTTGTGTAAATTAAATAGATTAATCATATAGTCTTCTAAACAATAACTGTATAAATAACCTATATTAATAAAATACTTATGTAGCTATCGAAAATAAAATTGTTATTAATACTAATAGTTATTTAATTGCTTTAAATATTTTATGTATTTAAAATAATTAAAAATATTAATTTTTTAAATGTAAATAGTAATTATATAAATAATAAAAACATATAAAGTTCTAGATAACTAATAAATCTTTTATAAATCCAATATAATTAAATTAATAATATTTTAGTAAATATTTTAAAAACATAATTTTATCTCAAATATTTTAATTAATATTACATTAATTTAAATAAAATGACAAAAATTAAATATAATAAATTATAATAGAAATCAAATAAATAAATTATAATAAAAATTAATAAAATAAATTATAATAAAAATTAATAAAATAAATTATAATAAAAATTAATAAAATAAATTATAATAAATTAAATAAAATAAATTATAATATAAATTAAATATAATAAACGATAATATAAATTAAATTAAATTAAATTAAATAAATAAGAATATAAGTTAAAAATAATAATATAGTAATACAATTAAATAAATAATATAATAACAGTAATATAGTTATTATTAATTAAATATATTAAAAATAATGATAAAATAATATTAAGACATATAAATTAATAACAATTTATTTAAAATAAATAATTTAATAAATAATAATATATTAATATTAATTAAATAAATAATATTAAATTGGATAATTAATAAATATAAAATAAATAATTTAATAGATATAATATACATATTATTAAATTAAATATATATATTATAGTTTTAATAAATTAAATAATATAAAGCATTTAATATATTATTATTTAAAAAATATATACAATAATTAAATATTAAATTAATTATAAAAACATAATAAATTATTTTAAATTAAATATATGCATAATATAAAATTGTTATAATATAATTATTTTATTTAATAATATATTTAATTAATAAAAATATACTAAATTATAATATATTCATTTTAAATAATATTATTTATTTTACATTAATATATATTATTTAATATTTTAATTTATAATAATTTTATATTAATAAACATTTATTAAATAAATATTAAAAATGGAAAATATATAATTGATTTATTATTTAATTTATATATTAATTTTACAATATTAAAATATAATTGTATTTTAATAATATATTATTAAAATATAACTATTATTAATAAATAATATTATTTTATAATTAAAAATAAATATAATTTATTTAATTTAATACATTTCAATATTATTTATACTTAATAATATTTTAACTAATTAATACTTATTTCTAAATTATATATAAAATATATAATTTTATATTAAATATATAATTTGGAACTAGTATAAATAAACAAAGGAATTAATATATTTTTAAGAAATAAATTTTCTCAATATATTTATATATCGCAATAAGAATATTTGACTAAACACACAAATTAATAAAAGACATATTTCATTTCAATATGAATAAATGCATGATATTAAGAATATTGTTTAGTATACTTTTGTAATATAATGTGTTATAATTAATAATGTTACAGTTAATTTATAAAACGACGAAAAAACAATGTCTATTGATTATATTTGTTACATAAAATAATCATGCATATATACATTAAATAATATCAAAATTATTTTTCGTTGCATAGATGAACATCTGAATCCTTTTATGTTGATTCATAAGATTATCAAATTTGTGAAATATTCCAAGTTTGTTGAAATATCATTATATATCTATATTTTTATTAATAAACAATAACTGTCAGTCTTATTCATAAAAAAATATATATTCGAATATTAATAATTTTTTTGTTTATAATATTGGATGTATTTTTTCCACTTTTTTAAGCATCTTTTTTTGTTTGAAATATATAACATTTAGTAAAAAATGGTATTCATGAGGTATTTAAAATAATATAGGAACCTTGTTATGTATAACTAAGATATGTTAAAACATAAAGACTTAGATATAAAACAATGTAAATTGCATTTATTAAATGATGAATTGATATACGACCAAAAACTGTCCTGAAAACGGTAAACGATATTTTAAATTCAATTATTACAAATTTACCTATTTAAACATTACTCCTTTTAAAAGAAATTCACAAAAAGATTTAGTAAAAGATGAGAAAATGAATAAAATAAACATATACTCTAATATTTTGTGTATTGTTATGTTAATACGAACATTATAATAAATGTATTACATCCAATGTTTTTACTTAGGGATGAATAAATGTATATGTTTATTCTTAAATCCATTTCGTGTTTTTTAATCAACAGTAATATATGTCTACAAGCAAAGCAAGTTCAATACAATATAAATTATATATTTAAAACTATATTAAAATTTAAATTTCAAAATCAATGTAATGAAATGATAGTAATAGCTTTTATTTTAATAAATTAATGACCATATGAAGTTTTTAATTAGTTAAAGTAACAATTTATATAAATATATTTTATATATTATTGTACTCATTTTATTTAATTAGCTACATAATTTGTTTTTTACGTAACATACATTTTAGACATGAAACGTAGTAAATATAGCTGTTTGCAAATTTTATTTTATATAATAAAACATAGTGTTTAAATGAAAAATAGGAATTTCATAGTATGTTTCATTAATATGATTTTAAGAACTGAACAAAATAAATATTATATTCCATTTTGGTATTTTTCGAATGTGAACAGTAGAAACCACACAAATTATATTTTAATATAATTTCCACATTGAAAATTATATATCTTAAAGATTACATAGCTTAACATGAGCTGACTTTGTATTATTTGAAATTATAATTTTTTAAAAGTTTTATGAAAATTAAAATATTTTCATTATAATGTTGATACTATAGTTTGATGAATATTATGATGCAGCAAATAAGTAAAAAACGAAAAAATAAAGTACTGTAATAAATCTTTGTTACACAGATTCTTATAAAACTGTATGCATGCTACTAAAACAAAATTTCATATTACCTAAAAGGTAAACAATATGAAAAGGTATTTGGATAAATATTGAATATTTCTAAATTGTCTAGAATAATATATTAATATTTGATTATAATTAGCATATTTTTCGTGACCCTGATGGAAACATGATACATAATCCAAAAGAGAGAAAACAAAGAAATATTCCAGAATGTGTTTTTATATCACTCTTTTAATACTCTAAATGTTAAAAATATATAGTAATATTTATAAGATATTTAATTTATATATATTTTATATATAAAGGAAAAGAAATAATGAGATAGTATTTTGATTTACTTGTATATAAATTCATCAAATGATATTTCCATATTTTTAACGTGATTGAATTCCACATTTAAAAAGGAATCTATTTCATCTTCTGTTAATTTCACACCAGTACCTACACATTGATATTAAAATGCATTTAATTTTGAATTAAATATGAAAATATAATATCTTCATCATCTTAAAATTGAACATCTCAGTATTTTGTTGTGTACCATAGTATATTTAGAACTTACCCAATGTCATTAATAAATGTTTTAGTTTTGCAAAGGTAATTGTTTTACTGCCTTCATTAGTATGGGCTTGTAACGATGTTAATAGCATTTTCCCAATGTTTTCATCATAGTAAAATTCTTGTATAAGAGCATAGAAATTGTTTAAATTTAAATTTCCGTTTGTCTTACATTCTGTATTTTTTAAAAAGATGATTATATATTAATGTAATATTAAAACAATATATGTTATATATGACATACTGAAATGTGCGATGTTAAAAAATGATGCAAGTCAACAAAAATGTATATATATATTTCACCCTCGAGTAAAGAAGCTGATTCATCTTTGTTAAGATAAATTCCAATCGACTTTAATAGATATAGCAACTGATTCCCATCTAGTCCATTTTTATTTTTATTGAATTCATTAAATATGAATTCGATTTCGCGTCTCTTAAAAACATATAAATATTGTGAAAATTAAGATGGATGTAGAGTGATTAAATAGTTTTATTTATGCATTAAATAAAAATATTTTTACGTTACCCTTTCCTTAGAAAATTTATATTTGTCCATTTAGAATATTAAAAATGAGGATTGTACTGGAGGAAAATTACATTTAAATTTCGGTACTTATCTGTTTTTCTTTAAGACAGATAAACATCAGTTTTTATCAAAAGTAATAAAATAAATAATGTTTCTATTTAATTACAAAGAGCTATAAGCATATGTATATTAATAAATTTGATAACTCTGAAAAGTATCAACTTTAGTTTTGTGCTTTTGAAAAATACTAAAACACATTTTCACGATCATTTAGGAATGGATTGTAAGAAAAGGGAATTTATTTGCACATATTTGGATAATGCCATATTATAAAGATTTATATTTAAATATGTAACAAATATGTATACGTAAAAACAATTTGTGAAAATACTGCGGATAATAATATTTTGTGTAAGAAGAAATTAAAAAATAAAATATTAAAAAATGAAAAACTTGTATTACCGCAAGCAATATTTAACATAATTATTAAAAAAATAATAATGTGATATTTAATCAGTTTAGTTATTTTGTTTTTTGTAATAATTCATCTTATAATTTATATTGGCATTACACAAAAAAACAGAAAAAGAAAAATTCTCTAATATGGTTTTATCGAACATTTTTTTATAATTAATTTGGATCCTCATTTTATTTTCGCAATAATAAATTATTTCCAATACAACTTTTGATGTATTTATATATATGATATATTCTACTTTAATTTGGGGAGTAATAATACATAATTTTAAATTTATAAAAATACACACTAATTTTAATCACAACAATCATAACCAATTTATATATTGTGTTTATTTTTCTTGTTACAAATTAAAATAAAAATATAATTTCCTCGCGATTTTTCAAGTGTGCTTCCAAAACTCATTAATTTAATTAATTATGTATATTAAAACTTGTGCTTTAAGTAACCCATGAATTTCTTTCTCTAGGTAATAATACAATGTCAAAATTAAAAATAAATTTATGACTATATTTCGTATATAATATATGTTGGAGGAATTGTACGTTTTTATTTATTCGCTTAATAAAAATTGATACATGTATATGCTAAATATTCCCATGGAAAATATGAAGACATACCATTTTAGGTTATAAATATAATATTTATCCTTAAAGACATTGTAGAAATAAAACAAATTAAATATGCCTTATTCTTATATTTTTAAAACTTATAGCAATTCCCCCTGCTTATTTTATTTGTATGTTTATAAAAAAAATAGCATTGCATATTGCCAGATTTTTTATGTTTAAAAAATAGGGTCTAAGTAAAATAAGAATGTATAATTAAAACCTTTTGAATTTTTATATAATACAAAAAAAATAACATAAAATAAAATAGTCTTATTTTTCAAAATGTAATATTATATATTTCAAATTAAGATATGATAAATCATCTTCAAAATATGATATATTTCAAAAACATAATAATAAAAAAGTGTGATAAAAAAATTATTTATGTTTATGTAGATTAAGCTACAAAATTAAATAAAACGGGTTTATAAATGGCTTTGTTATGCTTTAATACATCATGTTTGATATGTTATTATTTTAATATGCATATTTGCGTCTAGAATACAACTTCTCCATTTATCAATTATATAATTATCATTTAGAGGAACAAGTATATATTATTATTTTTATATTGCAACAAAATTTTTTCCAAAATTATGTGTTAAAAATATTAAGCTGATAACTGCAGATATTCTTTTACTAATCGATAAAACAACTTTTAATGAATTTCATTCCAAAAATTTTATTTGCCTTTCCAGAGAATCACAAAATTTAAAGTAGTACTGTGTTCACTGTTATCCATGATACCTTTGTGAAAAAAAAAAAAAAATAATACACATTTTTATATATTTCTTATTTGCACATAAAGAAATAAAATGTATTTAGCAACAACGTAGGCATTTATGTTTAATGATGTTTTACTTTTATTAAAATTATGTTAATGTATGTCTTTTTTATTTTTTTAAGTACCACAAATGCCGGTATAGCAACGGATAAATTACTAGTTACAATGTTATAGTTATCAATATAATAATTTTCATCTATTTTTTTATTGTATAGAATAACAGACATAAGGAATTGAAATATGAGAAAAAATATAAATCCTAATAATCCTTTGATTCCTATTATTCCACATATAGCACCAGCTATTATACCTACATTTTATTAAAATATATATATTATGCGAAAAAATACATGTATATATGCGCTATTGTGGGAATGAGTTTCAATATGATTGCTCATGATAAACAAATAGTCTTACCTATTATTTGTTTATAATAAAAAAAAACATCGTCCATTTCATTCTGAAGTAGAAAAATATAATTTAGCGTTAATGTTAAAAACATGTTGTAATTGCATATATATATGTATTAATAACTACACAAATAAGCAATATTATATATATGTATGCATACTTGATATGAAATAATTTTAAAATATGTATATTATTTGTTAACTAACCTTAGTCAGCTTATCATGAAGAAGCTTCTTAAATAATTCACTGCCATTTTTATTTGGCTTTGTCATTTTTTAAAAATCAAAACAAACAAAAGAATAATTTTCAATGATACTTTATTTTGTTCTTTTCTTTAAATCGTAGTATGTAATTTCATTTTAATTAATGAAATATCCTTATTTTTTCATACTTTATTTATTATCATTAATATAATACTTAAAAAAAATTAACAAAAATATAAAATAAATTATATAAGCATAAAAAAATACATACTGTATATATTTAATCTTGGTTACTCAACCATTTCAAAATGGGGAAAATAAAAATAATTATATAAAATATTTCCTAAAGATAAAATTATTTATAAATATAAGTGAATTTTTGTTTTGAAAAATGAAAAAATGCAATATATATAAGCATTTTGTTAATACTTCCAAAAATAGCTTTTTGTCGTATATTTTACCTAAAAATACCATATAAATTGTTATTTATTTTAATATATTTTATTATTTATATTTTTTGTGTAAAATTCGTTTATAGTTACATATATATGGGGTTTCATATGGGAAATTATAGCATGGCTTAAAATTAAGCACATAATGTTGTTATATTTTATTGATGGAAACTAAAAAAAATGGTTATAAATCCTTTAAACTCTTAATAATTAAAGTGAAATAAATGTAAAAATTATAAATTGTTTTTCCAAAAAAAAACAAGAACGGTTTGATTTGTTTTATATAAAACAACTGACGTTTTGAATAACAAATTTGATAAAAAAAAAAAATTATTAACATGGAATATAAAAAAGACAAACTATTAAGCTGCCTCGAAAAATGCATTCACATATTTTTATGTGTATACCTTCAAGTACGATTTCTTAATATATATAAGATCCCCTATAAGTATGTCCATAAGAATATTATCAAATAATTTCGATATAAAATTAAATGCGAATTTTCTCCAATATCTTTTAATATTTTATAAAAAAATTAATTTTTTTTTATAA
Source organism: Plasmodium berghei ANKA (assembly GCF_900002375.2). Classification (NCBI taxonomy): domain Eukaryota; phylum Apicomplexa; class Aconoidasida; order Haemosporida; family Plasmodiidae; genus Plasmodium; species Plasmodium berghei. The sequence goes on from NC_036165.2 coordinate 606,887, forward strand.
ATGAAAATATAAATATGTTATTGCATTTCAGGTGCCCACGATATTTTAATACGCACGTCGTTTTAAAAAAAATTGCTTTTTAATATAATTGCAACTATAAAAAACATATTTTTCAATTTATAATTTTATAAATAGTATAAAAAATGAAGAAATATAAACATGTGTGAAATAATTTTTTTTTATAAAACATGAAAAAAATTGGTTGCATATATATATATATAGTATGTGTCTATTTTCGTAATTTTCATTATATGAAGAAATTAAAAATAAAAAACGGTGGTACCGTATGTATAATTACATATTCACAATCTCAAACAAAACATGGGGCCCAATTGCGTTGCAATAAAACCAATAGAAAATTATCCTTACGCGAGTATATAAAACACTATTTATGGCATATCATTTTTATTTCACTTCATTCTTACTATTTTTGTTTTAAAAAATGATATGATTTGTCTTTAAGTCTCTTAAATGGTTACATATATAAATACTGAAAAAAAAAAATAATGTTGGAAAATTAACTTGTTTTTATTTTTAAATTTATTCTTATTTAGATTTTGCTGATGTGAACAAAATTAGAGAGGCACCACATGTCCATGATTCAATAAAGAATATGCAATTGAGTAAAACATGAAAAAAAAACACACACATATATAAGCATGATAACTTTTTTTTATTATGCAAGTCTTTATATACCATATATAATGTGTTTCTTTAAAACGTTTACATGTACAAACGTATTATGTTTTAAATTCATTACAATACATATATATAAACATATGTGATTATGTAAAAACTTTTTATTTTTTATTTTTTATTTTTTTGTCAGAAATTGCAGGTTTGATGAATCAAAAGAAAAATGAAAATGCTTTAAAAAAGAACGTCAATTTTAATATGTCTCCACAAACAAAAAATGATATAGGTAAGAAAAAGTTCAGCATCGAAAATTCAGCTATTGCCGAAATCCTTAACAATAAATTATTTCAAAGAAATTCATGCCCAAATATTTCAACTCCTAACAATAATAAGAGTATTGATAAAGAACCGATTTTAGGTAAAAGTCCAAAGTCATTTACACAACCAAAGACCTCAAATATAAATAAAGTGATAGATGAAAATTATAAAAAAAAATTAATCGCTGCTTTACAATCGAGGAATAATAAATATGATGATACAAAAAACATAGCTTGTGATAACACAGAAGAAAATAATAATATTGACACAAAAAATATAAATAATACCCTTAATAACAGAATAGAAAATATATCAATAAATAAATCACGTTATTCTGATTGCACACATATATCTAGCGATCATGAAGAAAATAACATTTGTATAAATCAATTTCAGGATAATAAATCTTATAAAGATCCAAACTTGGTAAAAAATGAAACAAAAGATTTGTTGTATTTCAAAAATAAAAATACACTTACAGATGATTCTACCTGTACACCGGATGAAGAAAATAGCAATAATGAATTACTCAAAAAAAAAAATACACATTTTTTTTTTAATTTTTTTAATTTAAAAAAAAAAAAAAATCGTAATTTCAAAAATGAAGATATCAAAAAAAGTGATTCCAATGAAGACAAACATAAATCTCCTAAGGACCCAAATTCTTTTATACCTCCTAAAAAGAATAAAAGGAGTCTAAAATATTTTTTTTTCCATTAAATGGAAATATTTAATATATAATTCGCTTAAAACAGCAAAATAAAAAATAAATTATATATTATATTAATTGCATTTTATATACCCGCGTTTTTTATATTTGTTTTATTTCCCTTCACATTTTAGCGTGAAGTTCTGTATAATATTTTTATAATTTTGTATCGAATATTTTTATATGAACAATTTTATTATATTTTTATTTTATGGCTTTTTTGTTTAGTTGTTTTTTAATACGAAATATAAAAAATTATGTATAATATATATGTCCTCGTTGAATAGACTATTAAGGAGCACGGTTAAAAACAATACTATAAAGGTCTCAATTGTTTAAGAAAACGAGAAACTAAAAATACACAAATAAAATAAAAATAATATAACATAAAAATAAACTACAAATTAAAATTGTGGTTAAAAGCTAAAAAGGCCATTGAAAAAAACTCAAAAAATGACATATAAATTAATTGTTATAATCCGGTTGTTGCATATTTTCAATCGAATTTGGATAATAATTATAGTTGGAATAAAAATCTGGAACGTTTTGAAACCTTTGGTTAAATAAAAAGGGTACTCCACATGCATTGTACATAAAATTTGCCCACTGACTCATACTTTCTTTGTTATAAGGGAAAGGGCCCATAAAAGGAGGAAGGTGGGAATATTTTGAATGACTAAAAAGGACGAAATAAATAAGTAAAAAATAAGAAAATACATATATATATAAATATTCGAATATGCAAAATTAAAATACTCTTAAAAAAAATAATTATATACTACCTTTTATTATTTTGTCGTTTTATAGACATTTTTGGCTTCTTAGGTTCGGCTTTTCTAACTTCAACCATTTTATCCTAATTAAAAAAAAAAAAAATTATTAATATATACGCATATTTACAATATAATAATATTATACTAAGGACATATGCATATTCTCCTCATTCCACTATTATTTCTTATTTAATTTTACATAAATTTTATGCCTTTTGTGCTTGAGAACTTTTGCAACTGATGATTCATTTGTGAAAACTACAAAACCAAAACATCGAGATCTACCACTAGAATCTACAACAATTTGTACTATATCTATTTCTCCAAATGCCGAAAAATAACTAAATAATAATAATTAAAAAAATGTGGATATATAAATATGCATACGTACAATATACATGTATACGTTCTCATACATACAAATATCTGCATAATCGCATAATATTCTATTATATATATATTTATTTTATTTTTTAATTGTTTATGCCTTTCTAAAGTATCTTTAGTCCAATAGTAGCTTAATCCGCCTACAAATATTTTTCTTTGAATATCTGAGGGTGTTGTATTGTGTTCCTCACGAACATCCACTCGTTTCCCATTCAATTCATGAGAATCCTGAATAAAATATACATAATGTGCCTTATATATTTTTTTTTTTGCTTTTTATATTCTTTCTTGATTTTTTAATATACCATTAATATTTGATCTTTATTTATATGAGATGACATGGTTACAAAGGCAAACCCTCTGTTCCTTTTTGTCTCGTGATCTTGTGCGATAACTACATTTTGCACAGGTCCATATTTTTCAAAATATTCGGTTATATACTTTTAAATCGAAATAAATAAAAAAATATCAGTTTATTATATTCGAATAAATTAGAGAAAAATATGAAAAAAAATTAACATATATTAAATAAAACCACAATATTTGTATTACTTTATTTGTAATATTTTGTGGAATTCCTCCAATGAAAAATTTAAATGGTTCATTTATAGTTTTTGAGCTACTTCCATATTCAATAATTCCTGTTGAAGCTAAATGTGTAAGCATGCATATGTGTATAAGAATAAATCCAGATATTTTTATATTAATTTTTATTGTTCTAATTTGTGTATTACCAGTACTTAGAGTATCCGTATTTTTGCTCCTAGAGGATGAACTACTTTTATCATTTTTGTTAGAGCATTTTGACATGCTTTTTTCATGGCAACAACACATTTTTTTTTTTCCTAAAAATAGAAAAGGTTAGCAATAATATATTTATAATTATGAATGTACATACATTGGGGTGGATATTATTTTATACAAGGTATCCTAACCACGCCTATAAGAACTGTTAGATAAACTTCGTTCTCGTTTTTCTCTGTTTTCACAATTGTTGTCACTTTCATTTTCGAGAGAAATATTGTCTATTACTTTTTTCCCGGTTTCTTCATTTTTATTTTCTTTTATTTTTGAGGATGTATCATTATCATTTGGTTCATTTATTATATCATTTGAAGTCATTTTGTGTATTTTATTTTTCTTCGAGAAAAAGGAAGCACGATTTTAATATCGATGTATTAAATAAAGATCTATATTACATATAGTTATTAAATCTATAAATATTTATTTTGGATAAAAATTATTTTTTATTTATTTTTTTTTTTTATTTTAATTTAAAGAAATATATATTTTTAAATTTATTACATTTAATGTATTATATATATATATATATATATATATATATACTCGATGCTCCCTTTTCTATTTTTTTTTTTATTTTAAACTTTTTTTCAAAATAATATTTTTTTTATTTAATTATTTTTATACTTCCCACATTAATTCTATTAAATATTAGAAATAACATTGCATACTATATTTTTATATTATAAAAAAAAAATAAGTACACACATGTATGCAATACAAAAGTAGACATGATATAGGAAATACTGTACTTAATTTTTAGGAGAAAAAAAAAACCATAGATATTTTTCATTCAAAATGTTCGTTAATATTTCCTCGTGTATGCTATTTAACATTTTATTTCGTTTTATTTTATTTTCACCTTTTTTATACCAGCTGGTATGGTTTTATTTTATTTTCTCGCAATTTTAAATTAATTTAAAAAACGGATTTAACTTAAATGGTAAACATTATACCAAAAAATTGTAATAAAATTTAATTGAGTTATTTTATGGTTTATTATCAATAATGTAAAAATATAGAAAAAAGGAAAAAAAAGTATATAAAATTAATAATATAAATATATAATCACGAAATGTATGAATGCATACTCACATGATATAAAGAGGGAAAATATAACATTAAAAAAAAAAAAAAAAAAAGCGGAACCAAAAAATTTAGTTAATTTTGTAAACAAACGCAATGATAGACTAAGTTTTTTGCTTTAAAAAAAAATAGTAAAAATATTAGTCTGTATTTTTTGATTTTTATTATAATTAATGTATTTCTAATATATTTTTTTTTATAATATTTAAAAACACAAACTATTCAGTATATTGTGTGGTTCCCAAAGTTTATTATATATATGGATAAATATGTATTTCATTTTATTTCATCCATATCTATACTACTACATATAACATTTCAAAGCACATATAGTTCTATTTCATATCCATAATATTTTTAAACGATTCTAAATGGTTTTGCCAACTTTCCCTTTCTTCTCTAGTTTTAAATGTGAAAAGGTAAGTATTAATGTTCACACTACTAACAGATATTTCAAGGGATTTAAGATTATCTACTTTGGTTCGTATTGATGTTATTTTATTTAAAGGAAAAGACCCAATAGGCTTTTTATGTCCATCATCATCTGCTTTCCCTTTATACCATTCAAGAAGTTTCCCATCTTTTGAACATGTTACTTTAACAGTTTCATGAAAAATAGTAGTTTTTATTTTAACAACTTTAGTTAATATTTTTCGGTATTCTTTAATTTTTTCATCTTTTAAATTTTTTGCTGAAATATCTTCCCCTGAATTATCTGTAGATAACTTTTCATCTTCATCTTCATCTTCATCATCATATATTTCATCTTTTATGTTTATTTTTCGAGCTGTTGGGGAATATGTAGGCCTTCTTCTTGCATTTCTTATAACATTTGGTTTTATGTTGCTATCGTCATTATTGTTACTATTATTTAAATCACCTAAATTTCCATGACTGTTTACTATTCCCTGATTTGTGTTAGTTCCATTATACTCTTTTTGATTTGCATTATATTTTTCTTGTTTTAATTCATAGTTAAAATTTTCTATCAAATTCGATAAAGGTCCGTTATTTGTCTGTTATGCGAAAAAGGGCAAACAAATGAGTAGCACCAAATTGGCAAACACAAAATGAATAGCATCAAACTAACAAATAAAAGATATTGAGCTATTTCGTTTTTTTACCATTTCTGGATTGTAATTTATCAGAGGACCATCGGGCGTTCTTTTCCCCCATCTTTCATAACAGCTATATGGAACTGTATTTCCCATATTATTTTTATGTGAATTTTTTTTTTTTTTAATTTATTAACGTTTTAATAGAAGAAAAAGTGGTAAATTATATCAAACCGTCAAAGTTGTTTAAATAAATAAAAAAGAACCACAAGGATTTTCAAAACTTTGACAACATATATTTCTCAAATGTGTAAAATGCATATAGTTAAATATATATGCATATATACATATATGATGTATATATATATTTTTTTTTTTTCTCCTAAATAATTAATATTATATGTAATTAAATTTGATATTAATTTTTTTTTTGTCATTTTTTTAAATAATGTGCGTGTGTTATAAATAAAATAAATAACAAAACATTTTCAAGGAAAATATTAAATTAGCATTTTTAGCGCATATATGCGCGCTAAAAAAATTAAAAAAAACATTTAATATGTAATATCGCAATATAGCAAATTAAATAGGTAAAAATAAGATATATAAGGAAAGTATATTTTTTAAAGATTATAAAATATAAATTAATGTTATTAAAAAAATTACAACATAGAGGACTATAGAAGAAGGAATTAAAAAAAAATATATTATACATATCACATTATTAATAAAATGTATATACATGCATTTTTTTAAGAGAATAAGCAAAGATGTGAATATTTCAGTTAGCCCATGTTGAAATGAAAACTTATGAAAATAAACAGTTCCATGTTTTGGGGGTTTATTATCATTTTATATTATCCAAATCAAAAGGGAAAGATAAATAAATTGAGAGATAAATGAGTATATGCATAAAGGGGTCAGACGTGGAAAAGTGCGTATTGGAAATGTAAAAAAAAAATTATTTTTTATTCTGAAAGTAATAGTATAGTTATATATATATGTGTGTAACTACATAAGGAATCATATATATACATGCTTATACGCACATGTGTACATATTATATATATGCGCTTGCAATGTCGCTGGAAAAATGCTAGGTATTCATATCCGTATACGAAAATATGCCTAATAAAAAAAGGGCGAAAAATATGAAAAAAACTGTGCGAACAAATACAATTGAAAAAAAGAAAAATGATATTTATATTTAAAGCCATTTTATTCGCAAATATTTATTATAACATAGTTTTTTCTTTTCACACAAAAAATAACAGTAACAATTATATATATATAAAAAAAAATAATTTTAAAAATTTTAAGTTTAAAAAAAGTAAATATATGTCTAAAAAGTGTAACACAACATTTTTGTGCATGAATAATGAAGAACAAAATGATTCACTAAAAAAAAATAAATCAGGGGATAGTTTAAAATTTTACGGATTTTCACATATTTATAAACATTTAAAAACAGATCAATCAAATATAGATTCTATAAAAAAAGGAAAAGATGAAAATAGTAAAACATCTCATGAAAATTTTGTCAAAAATGATTTTATAAAACAAGTGTCAGCATTTTCCCAAGAAAATAAAAATGATATAAAGAAATATCCCGAAGAAGATAAAAAATGCACACTAAACCCAGACAATAATAGTGTAAATAGTATAAGTGTTAACGTATTAGTTAAAGACGAACCAAATAGGATACAAAAAATGGCATTTGAAAATATATATGATTATAGCAATATATTTAAAGAAAAAGAAAAAAAAATTCATATAAAAAAATATGTTGCTAATATATTTCAGAAATTACCAAAATTTAAAGACAATCTAAAAGTAATTAAAGATGCATTATTGTATCTAAAATTTATAGAAAAAGGAAACTTATATTTAATTAAAGATTTGGATAAGAAAAGCATAAATTCAGAACCATATGACGATTTTTCAAATAAAAAAAAAAAAAAAGGAACAAAAAAAGATAAAATAAAATTAGAATTAACTAGTATTTATAATAATATAAATAAAGAAAAACACACAAAAAAAAGAATATGCAAAGAATGCTGTATTAAAGTAGATTTATATACAAAACTTTTATCAAGACCTTTAAACAATATATATAATTTGCACACAAATCTAAAAAAATATTTGCATCCTTTTCAGTATAGTTTATATGAAAATGCTATAACAAATATGTATAAAGATGGAGAAGCTTCAATGCCATTAAATGATGTATTAAATAATATTGTAGAAGTAAGAAAATTAATAACAGTAACTGGAAAAGCATATGCAGGACAAATGAAATATTTAAAAACCTGTAGAGAAATATTTAACAAATTAAATGAAGCTATAGTTGATCTAAATGTTATTTTACAATCAGGAAGAAAGTGGCTAGATTTATATAATTCATACATTAAAAAAATTAAAAAAATTAAATATATTGATATAGAAAAACCAGCCATATCAATTATAGGTTGTACTAATGTAGGAAAAAGTAGTATTCTAAATTCTATTACAAATTCTAAATCTAAAATAGCAAGTTATAATTTTACAACTAAAGAGTTTAATCTAGGCCATTATTCATTTGTAAATGAAAATGATATATTTACAGCACAAATTATGGATTTGCCAGGACTTATAAATCGACAAGAAGAAAAAAGAAACATCATGGAAAAACTTTCTCTTTCTTCTTTAAAAAATATACCTTCTGGAGTTATCTATGTTTTTGATCCATTAAAAAAAGAGGATCATAAATTTTCTTCTTTAAAATCACAAATAGAAATTAGATATTATTTAAGAGGACTTTTTCCATTTAGACCATGGATTGATGTTATAACCAAATCAGATTTAATTGATTTTTCAATGGTAAATATTCCTAAAGATATAAAAGAAAATGCTATTTTTATTTCAACAGAATACAAAGATTCGTTGTTACCACTGAAAGAAAAAATAAACGAAATGACATTCAAATTAAATAAATTCTTGCTCAAGCATACGATGGAATAATCTATTTTTTTTTTTTCTTAAACTGTCATAATTCTTGAATATTATTCTTATTATTTTGATGTTTATATTTTATATTTTCATAAATTAAGTCTTTAATTTTATTTCCATATTATTTGTTTCATAGTTCACCTTTTAAGGCACCTCAAACAATATATAATGTTTCTATTTGTTTTTAGTATTCCCACCAATTTTAACATTGCAAATAGTATAACACATTTCAAAATGCTAAATTAGTGCTCTTTTATAAGCATTAGTTTATATATTTTTTTTTAATATGAAAATAACAATAGCATTCACAATTTCATTAAAACACTGCAAACAAATTGCAAAAAATATCATGAAAAAAACAGTTTAACTACTAATCAGCAATTTAATACAAAATTAAACTAAATATGATGGACATGTATATTATTTTTATTTTTTATAAATCTGTTCAGAATAAATATTATTTCCATCATATGTAACTTGGTCATTTTTATGAAGTTCTATGTAATTTGTATTAGTTAAATTATTCTCACAATTATACATTTGTTGATTAATATATTTTGATGATTTTGTATTCTCTGAATTTATATTTATATGTTTTAGTTCTTTGATACAGTAATTTATAATTCCTGTCGTATTGTTTCTAAAGCAAAACGGGTTTTTAAGAAAGTTAACACTAATTCCATTTACCTGAACATTGTAACCAGCATCAATGTCAGGAATATATGGGCCATTAAAAAGTGTGGTTTTCATAGTTAAAAAGAAAAAAGATAAATTAAAAGAAAAAGAGAAACAGTTTTATACACAAAACAATAATTGCCTAATAGACAGTATATTTACTTTTAAATATGTTTATATTTTTTTAAAAAATGATTTACCAAATGAAAAAAAAAAATAAGTTTGTAGTAAATGTCCATAACCAATGAAAGCCAATTTATTATTAAATTGAAAAAGTAATATATTAATATAATGAATCTTAATAAAGTTTATTTATTGTAATTCGTTACTTTGGTTAAATCATATTTTAAAAAAAGAAAAAAATATAATTTTAAAATATATTCATATAAGTGTTTTTTCTGGAAAATGGCTAGAAAACATATATAATTTTATGAACGAGTAATAATTTCTTTATTTCTCCATGACCATGCAATAATTTCCCCGTTTTGTCTATGAACCAACCAACTTTTGTAGTTTTATAGCTATTAAATTCTGTCTTTTTTTTATTACATAATAAGGGTGAAAAATAGGCTATATAGCCTTTATTGTGTGTGGAATATTATATTTTTTTAAAAACACTTTGAAAGTTTTGCCATGTTAAATTATATCCATATTTTTATATACACACAAATTTACCCAGAAAAGCCCATAAATTATTATTATTTAAACAATTATTATATTATATGTTTTTTTTTTTTTTAATTTAATATAGAGTTAATTCAAGATGATTATAAATTATTTTTAAAATTTATTAAGTATTGTAGATGTTTTAGCGATTAATATATCATTATTAAAAAACGCTGTCATATATATAGGAAAACTGGTGGTGGTTAAAAAAGTCGTGGCCCATTGGTTGTAAAAAAAAATATATAAACTTATTATAAATTGAAAAGACTCTTTAAAAAAATATAATTTATATACTGACAATTTATAAACTTCCATTGTTAATATTGAAAATATTTTATGAAAATTTCTTTAGTACATATATATTGTATTATATATATATAAAATTGATTTTAAAAAAATGAACACACACACGCACGTACACACAAATAAATGAAAAAAAAAGCAAATGTATATTTTATATAGGAAAAAACAACGAAAAAATCTATAAGTATAAATTCCCATTATTTTTTTACAAAATATGTATTGAGAGTTTTATCAGTATGATAAAATAAATTACGCTCCTTTAAATAAAATTTATATATAATTTTATGGAAAATTATTTGGGAATTAACACATGTTAAGAGAAATTAATATATATAAAAAAACAAAAAAATGTAGAAGTGTGCAAAGTTATTAATTTTAATTAAAATTTGCTAAATATGTGCAATTAGATATTCATTTAATAATTTATTTAATTACAATAATGTAAAAGTACAATAATAAAAAATAAAATAAACAAATAGTTAGAAACATCACCATAAAAAAAAAAATATATATTAAGAATCTATAAGTGTTGTTAAAGAGCAAACCCAAAACTATGTTATATATATATATATATATATTATAACAGTTGCATAGAATTGCTCTCACATTTACACACAAATGACATATTGATATTATTTTAGTTAAATAAGACTGTGTTTTTAATTAAAATTCATGGTTTGTTTTAATACTTTTAAAGGAAAACATTTTAAAAAAAATACATATACATATGCGTGCACACAATAAGGTATAACACCATATATTTTATGATTATGCTTTAGATTTAAATCAAACATTTAATTTACTTTTTAATAAATCTACCAAAGCGATGGGAAATCGATGTTGCACGGGAAGAGATGTATGAAAATAAAATAAATGAACAAGCAAATAAATATATATGCAAAAAATAATTTTTAATTTTATGGAAATATATCTTTTTATCGTCCATTATAAGCATGTGTGCTATATTTCATTTTTATTTTATAGTTACTTTATAAAAGCAAGCTTCAAGAGCTTGGAATTGAGGGATCGAAAACAATAAGAAAATTGTTATCTTTTACAAGTAATTTTTATTTACACCATTTCATAAAAGCCTTGAATTATATTTCATTTATCGAATTGTATTAATATATTTTAAGTTTATATTGTGATTATTTTCAAAGATTAATATATTTATGTACTTTTTTTCTAATATTATAGACAATGACATTATACGATTCGATAAAGCATATGACGAAAATGATGTGCAGGAATTTGTGAATTTGTGTTCTTCAACTTGCGAGGTAAAAACGTAAAGATGTATATGAATATATCATGTGTGTAAATATATAGTTTAATTTTGTTAAGATCATATATTTTTAATTAATATGTATATTTATTTTTCTCAAATCAGATTGAAAAGTTAGAGGATAGAATGCACCCATGGGCTGCTGACCCCAAAACGATAGGTGCGTTATCAGCAACTCAATTGGCAATATTGGCTAGCAAAGAAAGTAAGAAAAAAAAATAATGTATTTAGAATAACAATTTTTATTTTTTTATTATCTGAAATTAATTTGGGATACATAAATTGCATATATTTTCTAAAACCCTTTTTGTTAGATGAGCCACATTATAAAGACGCAATTCGTGAATCTAACGGAATTCCAGTTTTTATAAACTTATTAAAATCACATGTAATATATATTTTTTTTTTCAAAATATTTAAATTTAAATAGTGTATAAGTATTATAATTTTTTTTGTATATTTTTTTTAAACAGGAATTAGATAGAGTACATGCAGCGGTTGTAGCTTTATCGTTTTTATCAGTTGATAGTTAGATAAAATAAAAAAAATAAACGAATATAAAATAATGATGGGAATAAATTATTGTGTGTTAAAACATATTTTATAGCTATTATAAATTAACATTTTTTCAAATTTTTATCCTATTTTTTATTTTTTCCCATTTTACAGATGTGAAAAACTGTATATGTATGTTTGAGAATGGAGCATTACCATATTTGATAACAGGAATGAAATCTAACATAGATGGAATGAAAGCAGCTTGCGCTCAAACATGTAGAAATATATTTGTATTAGGTAATAAAGAGGGGGCACGGATTAACATATACATATATGGATAGAAAGATGGATTTTCTACAACTCTCAACACATCAATACACATTTTTATTTACTTTTATAATTACACATTTCCAGATAAAAATTACAAGAAGGAATTTCTAAAATTGGGAGGAATAACTCAATTAGTCAATTTATTAGAATTGTATAATTAAAAAGGAAAATACGATACATGTATTTATTTTTTCACATATATTAATTACATTTCTATATATATATATATATATATTGAAGTTACTACTATTTTATTATTTCTAATTTTTTATCGAATTTATTTTAGATCATCTACTGATGATAGCCAACCTTTATATACCCAGTTGGAAGCTATTTATCACTTGGAAGACTTTATATTGGTTTGGGCAAAAAATAAAAATATAAATTTATATGCAAGTTCATAACAACTTATTATATACTCCATAAGTGTACAATTTGTGGTTGTAAATAAATATGTGTATATTATACCAATCATAGAATGCGTGCATACTTAAAATGGGGAATGTAATTGTGTTTTCTATTTTTTCTATTTTTTCTATTTTTCCCATTTTTTCGCCATTTTTCAGAATGATGGGGATGAAGTTCCTCAGTTTTTAGAGGCAGTAAAGAAATCCAATGCCATTAAAAATTTAAAAGCTCTCCAACAGGTATTAAAAAAAAAATAATAAAAATGATAAAGGCACTTAATAAAATGTTTGCATATATATATAAACACAATTAATAACTTTGTATATTTTTTTTAGTGCCCTGAACAAGATCTAGCTGAAGCTTCAAACGTTTTACTTTTAAGATTGACCGATTAATATATTCACTTTTTATAATTTTTTTAATGTTATTTTTTGTTACTTAAAATTCATAAATTGTACTATTTTGTAAAAATAAAGAGACTGACAACTTTTTTATTATTCCATTCCACGCATGTCTGCGCATTTTTGTAATTGTATACAATATGCGTATATATGTATTTATCTTTTTTAACCATTTAGCATTTTTGAAAAAAGTTATTTGCTTCATTAAAATGTGTAATTATTTATAATGCTATTAAACAAAATAATTTTTATATACACAAGTAATTAAATGACACTTATGTATATAACAATATAGACCCACATGCAACTTAATTTTTTTTTTTTTTAGTTTTGCATTAAAAAAATAAATTAATGTATTCCAGAATATGTATGTATCTATGTTAAAAGTGTGTAAAATTTGCATTTTTTTTTTTTAGAATTTTTAAAAAATAAAATGAAAGTATCTCAATTGTTTGGTAACTACTACATATGTATATGCTCATTTGAAATTTCCATTTTATATTTTTAAAATAATTTTAACAATATATTTAATTAAAATAATATTAAAGGAAATAAAATTATTAAGTAGAATAAATTGGTATATCTTTAGATTGTAAAAGCATTTCAGAAAAGTTTGAGATTTTATCTAAACCTCTTATTTCGGTTTTTAATTGAGGCATACAAACGATATGAAAATAATTTCCATATAAGTTTTTAATTTGTGTTAAATATTTAGATTGCAATTTTCTTCTGGATATATAAACATCTTCTAATTCTTTAGCCTTTAAAATAAGACTATTGAATGAATTTTGTATATTAGTATCTTTAATTTGTTTTAATAATTTTTCACATTTTTCTATATTTACATCTGGAGAAGTTAATGGAAAAACAACTTGATTTACAACAATGTTATAACAAGATATATTTTTTTTTGTAAGTTCTTGTATTAACCTTTCTGTTTCATATACACTTAAAAATTCTGGGATACATACACATACAAATGTTGTTTTTAAAGGATTTTGAAAATTTTCTTGAATACTTATTGACATTGTATTTAAATGATTTATTTTATCATACATTCCTTCAAATTCCATTTCATTGTTTGTTAAACTTTGCAACATGCTTAGTGTTCCTTTAAGTTTTTCTTTTAAATTAATTAAATATCCTAATGCCTTTTTTAATAAATCAGGAAAAGCTAAAAGTCTTAATGTATGGCCAGTAGGTGCTGTGTCAAAAACTATAACGGAATATTTCATATTTTTTATGGATTGCATTAATTCAGCAAAACATAATGCTTCGTCAATACCTGGAAAGCTTTGTAAAAGTTCAGGAATAATACTATTAAAAAAATCAGATTTATTTATTTTAAATGCAGTATCCTCTGAAAACGTTGTATCTATTTCCATACAATATAAATTATCAAAAGAATTGATTAATGTTGGTTTATTTGTAAACTTTTGATTAAATGCATCACTGGTATTATGCGCAGGATCTGTTGACAATAATAAAACGGATTCTCTTTTTTTAGCTAATTGAATAGCTATAGAACAAGATGTTGTAGTTTTTCCTACTCCACCTTTCCCTCCAACAAATATCCAATTTAATGATGTATTTTCAATTAATTTGTTTAAATTTGTTTCATAATATTCGTCTTCACATGAATCGCTATCTAATGATAACGAGCAGGATATTGATGATACATCTGATCCGGCTTTACTCATTTTTCACATCGAGTTTTGTACTAATTTTACTTCTATAATCAAATCAAACTAAATTAAATTAAATCTATATTTCAGCTGCCGTTTCCAATATGTATGTGTTTTTTTTTTTTTTTTTTTTTTCAGAAAATGTTTCTAAAGCATTGAGTGACTTAAACCGTTTCGGAAAATACAAACTATTTTTTATTTTGAGAATATTTTTTTAGAATAAAAATTATATCCATTTTTCTAAAAAAAATAAATATGTATAGTAGATACACATAAATTTATTTAAATAAAATTGAAAACCGAAAAATAAATTTGGAGAAATATACCATGTTTTTTTTTCAAATATTTTGATATTTTTTGTCCACGCATTATATGGGTATTATTTTTTTTTTTTATTTTAAAATATATTTAATGCGATAAAAAAATAATAATTATTGATTTTCCAATTTTTTGTGTTAAGGGACCACAAGTATATATTTTGTAAAAGAATAGAAAGGAAATATAAAATTTTATTTAAATTATGAATATTACATTTTTATGCACATATATGCAAAAAACATAATTTACAATAAATAGTTATATATATATATATCCTAATTTTCATGTATTTATAATTTAGTATATGGTGATTCGTTCTAAAGTATGAGTTTCCACGACATTTTCCGTTATTTATTTTTTTTTCAAAATACATAATGAAATTTGGACGTTTCATAAAACAATGCGATTATAAATATTTTTTAAAGCCAAGATTTAATCAATTTAATTCAGGAATTTGTCAAATAAATCAAGGAAAAAAAGAATTGAGTATTTTTAAAAAATTAATTGTGATAGGGGGAGGGGAATGGACAGAAAATAAGGAATCCGAAATAAATGAAAAAAAAAAAAAAAAAAAATTTGAAAAAGATTGGGTAAAAAAATGGAATATTTTTTTGGAAACAAATTTTGATAAAATAAAAAATGAATTGAAAGAAAAAGAAAAACATACTACAAATTCCTATGAAAAATATTTATATGAATGTGTTCAAAATTATAATTATAACGATTTATTAATAGCAGATATTATATATCAAAATAATCAAAAAATATTATGTATAGGGGAAGGAAACTTGTCTTTTAGTGTGTTATTACAAAAAAAACTTTTGAATTGCAATGTTATTGCAACTTCGATGGAAAGTAAAGATTTATTAGAAAAAAATTATGGAGAGTTGTTTATAAAAAATAAAAATAATTTAGAAAATAATGGTGGTATATATATACAAAATATTAATGTAGAATCTGTGAATAAGCATTTTTTAAAAAACATGTTTGATATTATAATTTTCAATTTTCCATTTACATTACCATCAAAAGAGTTTGTAGAAAAAAAGTGGAATATACAAATAGGTAATGAAAATGATGAAAAAAAAAATAACTATATTAAATATTATAAAAAAACAGAATATTATTTGATGAATAAACTAATATATTATTTATTCAAAAATTCATATATCCTATTAAAAGATAATGGATATTTACATTTACGAATAAATGATAAATATTTAACATGTAGTTTTCCAAGTGATTTTAATTTGTTTTTTCAACAAAAAATTAATTTTTATGATTCATATTTTATATACAAAAATATGAAATATATTCCTTCATTATATAATTATCATTTTTTTAATAATAATAATGATAATAATAATAAAAAAAAAAAAAATATTATGTTTACATCACATGGAAAAATTTTCAAAGGTTTTAAAATGGAATATACATCAACATTAGTTTTCAAAAAAATCAAAAAAAAACAAAACGGAAATAATTCAATTATTATAACAGATTAATAATTTAGTAGCTAAAGAGGTGGGAAATAAAATAAAATAAAT
This sequence comes from Plasmodium berghei ANKA, assembly GCF_900002375.2. Lineage (NCBI taxonomy): Eukaryota > Apicomplexa > Aconoidasida > Haemosporida > Plasmodiidae > Plasmodium > Plasmodium berghei. The sequence continues at coordinate 623,756 of NC_036165.2, forward strand.
ATATTATTTTTTTTTTACATTAAAGCCACTTATTTTATTAGTGTGCAAAATATCATAAATAATTGAAACAGAAGAAAAGTTAAATGGGGATTTAAAATGTATCATAAGTTGTTTATATTTTTTAGTTTTTTCTGTAAATATTTTATTATATTTTTCAATTTTATTTTTTAAATTATCTTTTAATTTTATTTCATTAAAAAAGTTGTTATTATTACAATATCTGTTTAATGTTTCATCATTTGAATATAAATATAATTTTTTTTTTTTTTTTTTTTTTATTGACTTATTATAATTTGTGTTATATATTAACGGATTTATATAAAGATATTTATTCCAATAAATTGCCATATCAGCAGCAATTAATAAAATATTAATGTTTTTTGATTTTATTAAAATAGATGAATATAAAAACAGTTCTAATATTTTTATTAAAATTTGTCCTTTTTTTTTTATGTCTTTTCCTTGAAAATAATTTAAACTATCATCACTTAAATTGTTATATCCATCTTCTACATTTGATAAAACAAATAACTCTTTATTGTTTATAAAAAGTTTATCATAATATTCGTAAACAATATCTTTTATTTCTTCAATTTCAAACCCTCTATAAAAATAGTAGTCATTATTTAGTTTCGTCATTTGTTTCTTAATATATTTATTTTTTCCATTTTCTACACATATTTGAGTAAACATATTTGAATCTTTACAAAATAAGTATTTTTCTTCTATTTCTTTATAATTAGTAGTTATGAATTTATTTAAAATATGTTTTGTAACATATTCTTTTATGATGTTGTTTGGAAACGATGTGCGATTTACCTTTCCAATATTTATAATATTATTAGTACAATCGTGATTATTTTCTTTTTCATTATTTATCAAAATTGAATTATGCGACATTCCAGTATTTTCCACATAATTAATATATGAGTAAATTAAATGAATTTTATTATATAAGTTTTCGATAGAATATGTAGAATCTTTAAGTTTGCAAGTTTCAAATAGCATTTTAAATTCTTTTTTTTTTAAATTTTTAATAACACATGATGCAACATAAAAAGATCTATAAAAAATTGATTTCTTAAAAGGATAAGAAAATTTGATAAGAATATGATTTATATTTTCAAGTAGTGGTAAATTGTATTCATTGTTTATATTATAATTTGTATTTTCATACAAACATATAGATACATCATTTCTTGTATTTAATTCTATTAAGGAATATTTATCAAGTTTGTTTGCATTATATATTGATATTGCTTTTAAACCATGTGTGTATTTAAAAAAATAATTAATGTTTTTATATTTTTGTACTTTATTTTCATATATAGGACATAAATTACATGAATAACATATCAGTTCTACTATTCTTTTTACACAACAATTTGGTGGATATATAATAAAAATAATATTTTTCATATTATCTGAATTATTTGCCTCTTTTTTTTTTATGCGATTTTTTTGGCAATTTTTTCGAGAATTTTGACATTGTTTTTGACAGTTTTTTGCAGTTTTCACGATGCTGATATCGCAGGTATTCATTCGTTCATTTTGATTTAATACATCCGAATTAATATGTTTTTCTTCTTTTTCATTTTGATCTAAATTTGGGAATTTTTTTTTTAAAATTTTATACAAATATAATATTTCATTTTTATGTCCACATATTTCATATAAACTGTTTGGTCTAAAAAAAACACCCCATAAACTTGTAATTTTTTTTAGTTTTTCACATTTTTTTATATTTTTTTTAATATCTTTTTCACTCAAATTTAAAATATCATTCTTTTTTTTATCATCATTATCTAATTTATTATTTTCTTCATCATATTCTGTATTATTGAAATTATAACATGGTGATATATACCCAGAAGATAAACAACAATTTGACTCTGAAGTTTCATAATTGTATATTTCTGTATCGTTTATATTGGATATATTAGTTGGAATGCCTATATTTCCAGATCTTATAATCGAATGTAAATTGTCAAGTTCATGTTGAATAGCATTTGGAATGTGTATTGAATCGTGAATAATATATGTTTCGGAAAAGATTTGTGCAAATTTGTTTAAAAAATAGGAATATTTAGGGAAATTATTTTGATTAATTTCATATTTAGAGATATAATAACAATTTTTTTGGAAAGAATATAAAAAATCGGATAAATTAAAACTGAATTTCTTAGAATTTATATTATGTAAAAATAGGAAAAAATTATTTACACATTTTATTAATTTTAAAATAAGTAAATTTTTTTTATCTAATTTATCAAAGTTATTAATATATAATAATAATGATTTTATAATATTACAAAAATTATGAATTTTATCATTTAATAATTGTATAGAGCAATTTTTTATATTAGTTTCATTTATTAATAGCTTATATCTTTTTCCATTATCTTTATTTATAGGAATAAATAAATTTTTATATTTATTAATATTTATTTTAAAATGTGATAAAATTGTTTTTTCGTTAAAAATATATCCATTATATTTTTTTATTTTATTTAAAAATTCTGGATTTATATCATATCCTATAAGTATAGCATTACAACGTCTTAAAATATTAGATACGTTATATCCATAGTATTTGAGTTTTTTAGATAAAACATAATTACTAAAAAATGTAAACTTTCCTATAATAAAAAAAGTAAGAGGTTTATTATATTCATCTTTTATTGGAACAAACATATTTTTTTGAAAAGTATTTTCATGTTTATTATTTTTTTTATATTTCATATTTTCTAAATTTTTATAATCATTATATTCTTTGTCAAAATAGTGTTTATTTAAAACTCTTAAAACTTTTATTTTTTTTTTTTCATTTAATATATCTTTTACATTATCATTTAATTTTAAATCTTTTTTAATTGTTATTAATTTTTCTTCAATATTATTTGTCATTTCATAATAGTTATTAATAAATTTGTTCATATTGTCTTTTTCGATTTCGCCCTTTTCGATTTTGTCCATTTCGATTTCGTCTTTTTCTTGTGCAATTTCCTCTCTGTGTACACCATCCTTTTCAGTTATGTTTTTTATAAGTGATAAATCATCTATAAAATTAAGTTTATTTCTTTTATTTGAATTATTAGTTGTTTTATGTGTATACGTTTTAAAGTCACTGTTTCTTGACATAGTAGTTTGATTTTCTTTTTCCACATTTAATTTGGTTGTTATGTTTGTAGTTTTATTTAGGATTATACTTGAACTTTTGCAAAATGCATTATTATATGTCCATGAAATATTATTTTGTATTTCTTCATTTTCACTAATATTAAAGTTTTCATTTTTTTCAAACTTTTTCTTTGGAGTTGTTTTTTCTATAATTAAATTTGTTCTCAAATCCATATTCCAACATGATTTTCTATGATTTAAATTAATAATATTTTTTTTATTTTTCGAATCACTATTTATAATGCAACTAACTCGTGAATTTCCATGACGTTTTCTATGCTCATCATTATGTATTCCTTTTTGTATGGTTTTATATTTTTTTTTAGATTCTAATTCTGCATCAAATTTAAATATATCACTATAATCTGTTTTATTATTATTATTGTATATAGATACATAAGTATTATATTCATTGTTATTTTCTATATCATAAAATAAATTATTTTTTGAAAAATTTATATTTATTTTACTGGACATGTTTATATCCTGATCTTCTATTTCACATTTTTTTTTTTCTTTTATATTTTCCTCAGATGTATTAACAAAATAATTTTTGTAATTATAATTTTCTCCATCTGAAATTGAATTTCTTTTGTATGAACACTTTCGTTCCCTTTCCCATTCATATAAGATATCACATTTATTTGTCGATGAGTTTAAAACTGTTTCAATGCATTTTGAATTGTCTTTGCAATTTTTTTGAGATTTAAAAATTGTAAAACTGTTTTCTAAATCTGAATTAGTACCTGATGATACATTTTCATCTACATTGACTTTAATTTTTATATCATCTCCAAAAAGTGTTATAACAGATTTTTTGTTTTCTTTATTTTTTTTAATTTCATTAATTTTATTTATATCGTCTTTTTTACCTTGCCTGTTCATATTATTTATGTCATCCCGAATTTTTGTCATTTTTTCGGTATTTTCAAAATAATTTGTTTTTTTTTCTTCACTTTCTTTTTCTTTTAAACAATTTTGCTCGTGTAATAATTTTTTTCGTTTTCTTCCACGTTTTATAGGATTATTATTTTTTTTATTTTCTGAAATTATTTGATTTAATTTTTGGCCTTTTAATAATATGCTTTCCTGATCATTATTTTCTTTAACACTTTCGAATTTTTGTTTTTTGTTTAAGACAAATCCATTACTATTTGTTCTTTTTATACCCTTAAATAAAATTGATTTTATTTGGGTATTTTTTTCATCATTTTTTTCTTCATTTTGTTCGTCATTTTGTTTGTCATTTTCTTGTGTGTTATAGATAGTGTGTATGCTATTTGTATTATATGATTGAATTGACGAGAGGGGTTTAGTTTTGTTTGTATAATTAGATAATAAACATAATTTATTACTGTTTTCATTTTCATAATGTGGCTTAGTTATATTTTTTATTGTCTTATCATTACTTAATAAAAGATTGGTATTAATTTCTTCATTATTTTTTTTGAGACTAGTTTCTAAATTATATGCTTCACACCCCTTGTCATGATTAGCTTGTATTTTATATTCTTCACAAAATTCTATAGTTTCAACATTTTTTAAATTACATTTTTTTATTTTAAAGAAATTTGTTATTTTGTTCGATTCTTCTTCCTTATTCCCTTTCTTTTTGTTCATATTTTTTTTTCATATTTTTATTCATATTTTTTTTTCATGTTTTACTGTTTGGCGATTTAATATCGTTATCGCGAATTCATTTGTTTTTTGCAAATGTAATCCTTATGAATAATCGTACTTTTATTTAAGTATTTTTTTTTTTAGTTATTTGAAGTTTAACTAAAAAAAATAATAATGCTAAATAATAAATAAAATAATATATTATTCTTTACACATTTCCTGTAAATAAATAAAAAATTAAAATGTGTATACACGTTAATATATACTGGATTATACATACATATTCTTAAAATTTTTAGCAAAGAAAAAAAGGAGAAAAAAAAAATACATTTATAAAATATAAATACTAAAAAAAAAGAAAAGAAAAAACTTCAGAAAGAAATGTGCAACATCTGTAATATGCACAAACATGTGTATGCTTTTTTTTTTTTTTTTTTATCACGAATAATATAATATATTATACATTGGTGAATATATATGCTTATTTTTAAGACAATTTTTAAAATGGAAAATAAAATTGGAATTTACAAAATATGCGAAATATTCATTAAATGGGCAAAATAAATAATGGAAAAATATTGTAGCTGGCTTGAAAGTGACTTAACATTTTTTCTTTTCTTTTCACATTCCCAAAAATATGCAGAAAAAAATTTTAAGACAAAGTGATTACGAACATACCATACCTTATTATTTATATTTCCACAATTTTATTATTTTGCAAAACGAGTCTATTTATTATTTCTTCTATTTTTCATAAATAAAAAAAGAACAAATTTTTTTTTTAAGAATTATTTGTTATAATATGGTTCAACATACACTTATTTTTTATATGGGCCGAATCATTCACACATTATATATATATTTATTTACATATTTGCAAAAATAGAAAATGTAAATAATAATAAGAAAGAAATAAAATAACAAGGGGATATATAAAAATATGAATAGTTTATTTCATAAAGTTAATTTATATTATTTTTATTTCCATTTTTTTATAATGTTAAAATAACTTGAAAATTTTTTCTATATGCATATATCCAAACTTTCAAGTCATTTACATTATCTATATTATTATTTAAAAAAAAAAAAAAGGAAACTAATATATATAATTTTATGTTTATTCCCTAATATTATCTTAAAAGTTACAAACATTCGAAAAATATTTCGACACAATATATAACATATGTAATAACATATGGTGGGACTAATTAAGTTTCCATTTTTTTTTTGAATTAAAAATAAAGAAATAAAAATAAAGAAATAAAAATAAAGAAATAAAAATAAAGAAATAAAAATAAGGAAGTAAAAATAAAGAAATAAAAATAAGGAAGTAAAAAATATTTTTAAATGCTTCCATACAATTATACTTATTACTAATATATACCAAATCACAAATTAATGAATTCAAAAAAATCATAATTTTGTAAAAACACCAAAAAAAAAAAAAAAAAAATTGATGATATAGTTTGATATATATTTAATTACTCATGAAAAAATGAGTGGTAATGGATTTCCCGAATAATTTTTATTTCCTTTGTTTTTTTTTGTTGAAAAAAATAACAGAATGAATGAGCTTGAAGAAAACGAAGAGGAATTTTTTCTTAATATTTTTAGGGGGGGGCCGGGTAAACATTTTTTCTCAAAAAATGAAAATTTTTTTTTAGAAACCAACACTCTTGAAAATAACATAAGAAATAAACTTTTAAAAAATATAGAAAACCCTTGTTTTTTATCTAAACTTTCTGAATTAAAATACAAATTGTTATATGATTTTTGTGTTATAAAAAAAAAAGAAATTCAAAATAAGATTTGGAAAAATATAGAAAATGTGGTTAATAACTTATGTGATGAAGATGCTATCAATGTGCATGAACATTTAATTAAATCCAAAAAAAAAAAAGATGAAAAAATATTTTTGGGATATATACATATATACAATAATAATACAACAAGTAAAGATGAATTAGGTTCAACATATTTAATAAGAAGCATAGAAAATGATAAAATTGAAAAAAAAAATAATAATATGAAATCTTATTTACCTCAAAATATAGACTTAGAAAAAATATTATGGAATAAAATAAATTTAAATAAATATAAAAATTTTAAAGAAATAAATAAAAATATAAATATGTTATGGGATATATACATAAATTTTAATATTTTAAATTTAAATAAATGTAAAAATAAAGAAATTGTAAGGGATATATTAATAAACTTAATAAAAAAAGATAATCATTTAATTAATATTATTCCAGGGAATAATCAAATTAGATTGTCTAATATTCTAAATATATATAAAAGGGATAAAGCTGAAAATAAGCAAATAAAAATCCCAATTTTAAATATTGAGACACAAGTACAAAATGAAAATCAGAAAAATGTACACAACGAAAATAACTCTGATTTATCTTTTCATTTAAATGTTGGTTCAATTGTTGAGCAAAGTCCTGAAATAGTAAAAGATAATTTCAATAATATAAAAAATGATCAAAACGAAGTTCAAACATATTTAAAGAAAGAAGGAAATGGAGATATAAAAGAAAAAGATAAAACAATTGATCAAACAAATTTATATGAATGGAAGGATAATTCATCAATTAAAAATGTGTTTTCCTTGTTTTCTTCAACAAATAATTCAAATATAATTTTAAAACCAAAAAAAGATATTTTAAAAAAAATTAAATTAAAATCAATGAAAAACGAAACAGAAAATGAAAATAATTTAACACATGAATTGTTATTATATTCTATTAAAGGGGAAATACAAATAAAAGTAAAAAATATTGTCAAAATACATCAAGTTGGGCAAGGAGCATATGGAGATGTATGGATGGCTGAGGATATAGAAAATAATAAAAGAATTGCTTTAAAAAAATTAAAATTAAATGGAAATAAAGAAGGATTAGCTAAAACATACATCAGAGAAATATCTATACTTAATTCTTTACAACATAAAAATGTTGTTGAACTTATTGGTGTTATTCGTACAAATATTATTCCAGAAGAAATAAAATCAAATAATATATTATATAATTTTGAAAAAAAAAATCAACTTTTAAATTATCAAAATGTAAAAGATAAATCCATTGATTCGTATATAATGCCCGACCGAGCTTTAAAAAAGAAGTTAGCGAAATGTAGCTCCATTTATCAAAGTAGTGAAAGTAGCGAAAGTAGTGAAAGTAGCTCTGACAGCTCTGATGGGATTTCTTGTGACAGCGACTCTTGTTTGTGCAATAAGAATCCATTGAACAAAAAAGTAAATTCATGTGCATCTATTTGGATGGTTTTTGAATACGTTCCGTTTGACTTATCTGGATATAGCGAGCTGCTTCGAGAAGAACGTCAACAAAAAGATAGATATAAAAATATGAATTTGTTTACAATAGGTGAAATAAAAAATATAATGTTACAATTATTCCAAGCGCTAGAATATTGTCATAAAAATAATGTAATACATAGAGATATAAAAATAGCAAATTTATTAATAGATGCAAATGGTATTTTAAAATTAGCTGATTTTGGATTAGCTAGATTCCATATAGATAGTTTTGCATCTAACATGACAAACAGAGTTATTACTTTATGGTATAGACCACCAGAATTATTATTAGGTTCAGAAAATTATTCATCTAGTGTAGATATGTGGAGTTGTGGATGTGTTTTAGGAGAATTGCTGACAAGTAACCCTTTATTTACCGCTGATAATGAGTCAGATATTTTAAAAACTATAGTAAATAAAATAGGGGTTCCCAATAACAATGATTATAAATTTTTGAAAAGATTGCCACTATGGAATAAAATAAAGTTTAATCCAATACACCCAAGTAATATAAATAATTTAAATCAAACTAAAAAAATAGAAACTGAATATATTATAAAAAATTTAAATGGCGTTGGAGAAATAGGATTAGACCTTTTAAAGAAGCTTTTAAAATGGGACCCTTTAGAAAGAATATCAGCACATGATGCTTTAAGTCATCCATGGTTTAGAACTCATCCTTTACCTGAACCTATTCAACAAAGATGTAACATTAAAGCTGCTCATAGCTTTATGACAAAAAGTTATAAAAAAAGAGATGCTCCAAAAATTAATTTAAAAAAAAAAATACAAGAAAATTTTAGATTTTTAAATGTTGGAAAATATAGAAAAATATATTTTATGAATAAATATAACGGCAACATTCCTCAACAGTTGACTTCTCAAATGTCACATTCTTTTCTACCAGGTAAATTGTTTGTTAAACTCGAAAATTGCATACTTTATTATATGAACAAGTCATGTGAAAAAGTCATTTATTTATTTTTAACTTTTGTGTGCACGCAAGTTATACTAACTCATTTTAACGAATTCTTAATTCATTTTATTTTAAATTTGCAGATAACGAATTTCAAGGAATAAAAAACAAATACACTTCAAACGAAATTGAACTTCAAATTGGAAAAGAAAACAAAATAGATAAGGAAGAAAAATTAGATAATATAACTCGGATACAGGAAAATATTCAAACAGATCAAGCTAATGCTAAGATATTGTCTAATTCTGCAGATTATTTTGAAAAAAAAAATATAAAAAAAAATAATAATATTCCAGATACAGAAATAATTAGTAAAGATGGGTATGGATACAACAAATATGATAAAAGTTCACAAAATGAATATGAAAATAAATATAAAAATATAGATAGGCAAAATAAATATATGAACAAATATCAAAATGATAACAAAAAATACTATAATGATATAGAAAAGAAGAAAACATCTGATGATTATCGAGCTGGCTATGAATCTAATAGCCAATGGGGAAAAGGAAATTACATAATTAAAGACAGAAGAAGTAGGGAAAGAAGAATTAGAGGCAGCTGGAGTAGGGAAAGAAGAAGTAGGGAAAGAAGAAGTAGGGAAAGAAGAAGTAGGGAAAGAAGAAGTAGGGAAAGAAGAAGTAGGGAAAGAAGAAGTAGGGAAAGAAGAAGTAGGGAAATAAGAAGTAGGGAAATAAGAAGTAGGGAAAGAAGAAGTAGGGAAAGAAGAAGTAGGGAAATAAGAAGTAGGGAAAGAAGAAGTAGGGAAAGGAACTGGCATAGAAAAGAATATTGGAAAAGAGCCGGAAATAAAAGGGATTATCGAAATAGAGACAGAAATAAATATGACGAAAGGCATGAAGAAAAATATGACGAAAAATATAGGGATCGATATCGAAGTGAAAATAGGGAGAAAGATAAGTGGTGCGGGAAAAAAAGAGAGTATGAAAAAGAAGATGAATTGAATAAGTCAAGAGAATTAAAAAAGGAAATAAAAGAAGAAAATAGAAAAAAACAAAAATTAAATTCAGAAAATATCAAAGATGAAAAAAAATAAACTATTATATTTATAATAAAAATTTAGTACATAAATATTTGTTATGTTAATTGATAATATTCATTTTTTTTTTGTTTACATTTTCCATCTATTTTATTAGCATACTTTAAAGGGTTCATAAAGTTAATGCGAAGAAATTGGACGAATAGAGATTATAACTGATAAGTAATTACAGCACTATTTAGTGCATTATATTCATATTTACTTTTATATTATATTATATTATATTATATTATATTATATTATATTATATTATATTATATTATATTATATTATATTATATTATATTATATTATATTATATTATATTATATTATATTATATTATATTATATTATATTATATTATATTCATATTTACTTTTATATTATATTTGTTTTGTATATGTTACACATAAGTGTGTATATTCCATTTTTATCATTATTATTATCAATTTTTTTTAATTTTATAAGTATCAAAGATATAAGAAAAAAAACATTGCATATAATATACAAATACATGTAAGTCATGTTTATTGATTCTACGGAAAATATAAATTATATATCGGATAAAAATGTATGTGAAATAAAGGAAGTAAATATTAAAAGTGGGTATTATATTATAGTTTTTTTTTTTTTTGAATGTAAATTGAAATAATCTATGTTTTATATAAAACGAAAACAATTATATAGATAATTTATTATAAAGATGAAAAAAAAAATTATGTACCACTTAACAAACTTCTAATTATATTATCCTTTGCTGAAGATATTGCTTGATTTAATGAAGTTAAATCTTGTATATCATTTTCATTCATATATAATCGATTTACTATAATACTTGGATTAGTTTCCATAATAACCCCATTATCAATAATTTCATCTAAAAGCAGATAAATTGAATCTAATTTATCTATTAATTGTTTTTTTCCAATATTATTATTTGTTATATTATTTAAAGAATCTTGAATTGCTTTCATAACTTCATATAAAACAAGTTCATTACTAGTTTCATCGCCAACAACATATATATATATATCGTTTATTGGTAAACATAATATAATGTATTGATTTGATACTAAAATTTCTATTTCATTTAATAAGGAAGATGTTTTTTTAATTTTATCAACTATGTCATGTTCAAATTGTTTTTGTTCATCTACTGTTTTTAAATTGTTATACGATTCGTCATAAAAATTATTCATATGTTCTTTACTATACAATTGATTACTATTCATAAAATTATGTTCACATTGATTTTTATTTTTATTTTTATCATCTTTATTTTCTAACACATTCGTATAATATTTTACTGCAATTCTGTTCCCATATTCATCTAATATTATTATTGCATCAAGTTGTTTTATTGATACTCCTTTCATTATGTATTTTTTCAATTTTGTTCAAAATATATTAATATATGTAATACTTTCACCGCAGCTTTAGTTATATATTATTATAGATAGGGATAATTCTTTTTTGTATTTATATTTTTTTTAAATCATGTATAATTTTTTAATAACCTTTTCCTTTTTTTATATTAAAAATCAAATATACATGTGTATGGATATGGATATTTTTGTATGTGTTAAATTATTGGAGTTATATATAAATTTTTTGTAACTCCATTTATTATTTTTATATTTTAATGAAATTACAATTTTCAAAAAAATAAATAAAATATTTTTTTCAAACTTTTGTAGTGCCATAATATAAAATAGATAAACACTTTTTTTTTTTTTTTAAATAGTTTTACTTTGCTTCGGTATTGCATATTTTAAAATAGCACTTATTATATATTGACAAAAGAAAAATATATATAATAAAATAATATATATATTTTATTTTTTATTTTTATTAATGTTTGATATTTCATGATATATATGAAGGATTTTTTTTATATTAATTTATAACCATTGATATCTTTACTATAGATCATAACCCTCTGCTTAAATTATCATATAACATTCACTACAATACAAAATTCAACCAATCCAAGTTAGTTAACATATATTTAAGTAAATTAACAGATTTATATGTGCATCTTTCATTTTTTTATTCATATAATTGGACTATTTTTAAACACTCTATCTATATCTAGCCATTCTCTCTAAATATTATTTTTTTTATTTTTAAATATAAAAAAAAAATAAAGTGAAAGGCGTAGACAAACATTTTCCCGTATCTCTAAACTCAAACAATATCAATTTGAATAAGTATATCATACTTATATATTTATCCGAATAATTTTTTTTTTTTTAAAATGTCACATTTATATGAGCAAGTATATAAAAAAAGAAAATACTATGATAGGGCATTATGTAATGATTATGAAGATTGGTTAAATAAAATACAATATTCTAAAACTGTTTACATCGGGAACTTATCCATTTATACAACAGAGCAGCAAATATACGAGGTTCGAAAAGCACATTTTATGAAAATATGTGAAGAAAAAACATATTTTATTTTATTTTATTTTATTTTATTTTTACTTTTTTTTTATAGCATATGAATAAAGCTGGAGACGTCGAAAACATAATAATGGGATTGCATAGAACTGAAAAATCGCCCTGTGGTTTTTGTTTTGTAGTATATAAAAAAAAAGAAGGAGCAACACAATCTGTTAACTTTCTTAACAATTCAATATTAGATGGGAGGATAATAAGAGTAGATGAGGATTTAGGAGTAATAGGGAAACGAAAATATGGACGAGGTAAAACGGGTGTTCAAAAAAGAGATGAAAGAAATAAACATTTTGATGAAGATAGACCAGTAGTACTTGATAACTTAGCACAACATTTAATTACAAAAAAAAGAAAAATTAATAATAATAGTTATCATTATTCAAATGTGTACAATATATATCATCCATATGAAAGAAATGTCAAACCAAGAATTTTAACAAATAATAATTTTTATCCAAATAATTATCAAAATTCCAAATCTGTAAATTTAAAACCTGTTGTAACATTATACCCAAATGTTCAACACTTAATGACATACAATAGAAATAAAAACAACAATCCATATAATTATAATTATAAAAAAGATAGAAAACCCAACATGTGAATTTATTTTGTTTGAAAATGTACATGCTCATACATGCATGTGCTATAGTTATATCAAATATGTTTGTGTATTTTTTTTATAACATTTTAATTATTTTTTGTTTTCCATAAACCATTTGACTATCCCTTCATTTTACAAATATACTCTTAAAAAGAGAAATCCCAAAAAGTTTAAATAAAAAAAAAAAAAAATTCATTCCAATGTGCTACATATTATGTACGTACATATGGATGCCCAACACATACATTGGCTTGCTATTTTTTTAAAAAAATTAAGAGAAATGTGTAATAAATAAAGTGCACACAAATATATCCTCATAATATATATGCCAGAAATTATGTTTAAAAATATTTAAAAATTGATTTGTGAAATTCATCAAAATCTTTTATTCCTTTTTTTATTTCAAAATCTATAAAATTATATTTTAAATTTTTAAAAAAATTAATAATCTGTGCATTGGTGGATTCATAAGAATTTAATCGGTGTAAAATCGTTTCTTCATTGTCATCACTTCTTTTAACTAAATCTGCATTTCCTTTACAAATATGGCAATTTTTAGATGGCAAAAGTGGAGGCATATCAAAATTTTTATTTTTTATATCAACAATATTGAAGCAATTATTGCAAATAGTACAAATTCTTCTTCCTAATAACTTTTTAATTAGTATATATTTTGGAGAAAATATATTAACAAATAAATCAATACTTGTTATTTTTATTAATTCTTTACTTTGGTTTATATTTCTAGGAAATCCATCTAATATAAACCCTTTAAAATTGTTTGTATTATTAATAGAGCATTTTTTTATTTCCTCATCAACAATATGTGTTATTATATTGTCTGGAACTAAATTTCCACTATTGACTATTTTACTTATTTCTTTCCCAATTAATGATTTTTTTTTTATTTCATTCCTTAAAATATTACCTATATTTATATGTTTTAATTTTTCTTTTTCTGCTAATATTTCAGCAAATGTACCTTTACCCACCCCTGGCGCCCCAAACAATACAATTCTCATTCCCTAACTTTTAGTTTATTTTTAATTTAATTTGAGGCTTTATAATTATGTTTCACTTTACCCTATCTACAATTTTTCGGCATGTTTCTTTCTTTATTTATTTTTCCCACATTTATTTCATTTAAAAGAAAACACCTATTTTATACATCAATGGATATACATACATCGAGCAATGTATACGTATATGGTATTTCTTATACTTTTCGTTCTTTCCAATTTATGAAAAAAAAAGCATATGCTGTATATTTGCAATTTCATAAATGCTATTTCACATTTTCACTTTTTTTAAAAAATAATATGTATTTTATAAAATAAAGGAAAAATAAGTAAATATAGTAAAGCAACACTGTTAGGTGCATGTGGAAATATAGAGCTTCGATTGATTATCCATTTATTTTATTATTTTTTTTTGCTTAATTATTGCTAATATAATATACTTCAAAATAGTTATTAAAAAAATGAGGATTAAAAGTTTGTTTTAATTTGCTTTTTTCATATAACAAATGCACAAAACGTTAATACATCGTGCTTACAAAATGAAATTAAAAAATACTATAAAAAACAAGTAAAAAAAATACAAATAACTAGCTATGATAAATAACTAAAATAATATATAACAATAAAAAAATATGAACAATTCATAATTTTCTTACGCTATTTATTGCACACAAAATTATCCTTCTTCCTTTAGCTTTTTCCATTTTATATATATACGTTTCCTTATAGAACGATTTTTTATAATAATGTTAGCATAGTAATAGAAACAATAGTTCTGGCTATCAATAAATTGGCTGGTCATTATTCATGTATATATATAGCGAATTTATTTGGATCGGTTAAATATGTGTGCAATTTCACTACGCATTTCAGTTTGCAATTTTTTTCGCAATTTCGTAATTTTTATTCTTTCTTGATTTTCAAAATTACCCATACAAATAGTCCGATATTAGGTAGTTTAAGTTTTTCCTGAACGATCTGAACAAGTCATATTTTATTTTTTGAAAAATTTTGTTGACATAAAATGTGAAAACGCTGGTTTGTGTGGAATAAAGTTTTTCATCATACATGTGGCTCGTGGGGACAAAAAAAAGGTTGTGAAATTCTTTCAGTTTATTATCATTTGCCATATTTAATAGCATTAATAAACTTTCAAACGAGTTTAAAATTATTTGTGGTTTTGGAAGGATATATTCAGTAAAATGACCTTTAAAGCTTGCTATAAAAAGTTTATAAAAATAATAAGCATGCTCATAGGAAAAGAAAATAGGTATATATTTTTTTTTATCAAGGGTTTCAAGTTGTATATATAAATACAATTTTTTTTCATCCTTATTAGTGTGATTTTCTGTTTCGGGCCCTTCTTTTTCATATGCTTCCTTAATTGTGTATGTTATAAAAGTATTTGGATACAACTCAACTTTGACTTTTTTAAAATTTTTTCGAAAGAATAATTCATAAAAAGTTTTCTTAATAGTTGATTTGCGCAAAGTTATTTTATTTATATAATATATTGGTGTGCCATAAAATACTTTTTTATTTTTTAAAACATTTTGTAATTCGTTATAATTGGGTACTAAAACAAAATCAACTTTCGAACTTAACGATTTTTTTAACTTTAGAAAATAATCAAGGTTGGTAAATTTTACTTTTGATCCAAAAAAAAGTTTATCATTATTTTTATCTTTTAAATTTTTATTATATAAATGAGCAATATCGTCTTTGTATGCTTCCGCTGTTTTTAGATCAAAGAAAAATATTCCTATACAATCATTATTGTGTATTTTATTAAGGTCTATTTCTTTTCTGACTTGTTCATTTTTTTTTATTATAGGAAACAGCAAGCTATTATTATAATTTTCTAAAATTATATCATCGTATAAATTTTGATTAAATTCGGTGTTATTATATTCGATAGATTGGGTGGTTGTATTTTTTCCAGCCTGGTTATCTATTCCATAATCTGGATCAAAGGACAAAATAACTTCATCAAATTTGTTTGTAACTACAAATAATGGAACATTTTCTAAGTTTTTGATTTCATATTCATTTTTTTTTTTATAAAAAATAAAATTAATTTTATTTAGTACATTGTTTTTTTTCCAATTAAGTGATATTTCTTTTTTAATAGGGTTTAATATATGTGCATTTTTTTTTAATGTTATAATTTTTTTGTTCCAAACAAAGAGCAAATTTAATATAGCCCACAAAAAACAACTAGTTAAAAAAAGGAAGCGCATTTTACAAAAAAGTTATGCTTTTCCAAGCTCTGCAACTTCCTTCTTTTAGTTATAACCAGTTGGCTACTCAAATAAAAAACAACAAGCATGTTGGTTAGTAATTTCTCTCATTTCATTATTGATATATTTAAATTTTGTATTGTAAATTAAAAAATTATCTTAAAACAATATAAAATTTAAAAGATATATCACAATTATAAAGGCATGAACATTTTCCCATTTCAGCTATTTACTATCTTCATTTTCCCTTCCTATTGTTATGCATACATATTTATTCACTTATGTGCTTTTTTATTATTCATACAAGGGATATCCCCATAAAATTATAAATAATTCAAAAAAAAAACAAAACAATTACATTTACATATACAAATCATACATTTCTTTTATATTCATTTAACCTTTTATTATATCCAACCTTTTGGGGAGTAGCTATATTATTTTTTTTCAATAATTAAATTTATTCAATATATGTGTGTAAGGGTGATTAAAATAGCAAATGGAAAATGTTTATGTTCTATTATTTCGTAGCTATATTATATGGATAAAAAATAAATGAAAAACATATGTAAATTTAGCAACTCAAAAAAAATATCATAAATATTTTTTGGGGTAAATTAGTTAGTTTTTTTATTTATTAACAGGACTATCTAATTAAAAACTATTTCATATTTAGAACAGTCACTCATTATATAGTATATTTCCATACCTTATTTTTATTTATTTAAAAAAATGTTTTTAAACTTTTTATCTTTGTGACATACACTTGCAAACTTATTCACTTCCTTTACGACTCAACGTTGTGAACGTTTTTTTTTTTTTTTTATTGGGAGAATTTATATATACCAGTATATTTTCTATACATATTTTATGTATGGATATGGGTAATTATATTAAAAAAATATATTTTTCTTCTTAATAAGTAGTAAAAGTTTCTTTTTTTTTAAGGCAAAAGTGAAATAAACGAAAATAACGCACATGCATAATATATATGCATATCCATATACATATATATTTGTATATGTAATTTGGAAAATGCATGTATATTGTTCATATTTTTGTGATACAAAAGATATATGTATACATGCACATATATACAGTTTTCATCAAAAAGTTTCGTTTAAAAATTTTTTAATTAAAAAATATTATTATTATTTTTTTTTTTTTAAAATCAGTTCCTCTCGATTTGTATACAACACTTTCTATGTTTATCTACGTTTCTTTAATTTAATTAATTGTCTTCTTTTCCAATTAGCTCTTATAGATGGTCTACTTTTAGCAGACAAATGTCCTTTAACACGTAAACCTCTATATTTCTTTCCGGCTGAAGTTAAACCTCTTAATTCTCTATGCTTATGTACTGAATCACATATCCAGTTTATACTAGGATTATTTCTTACTGCATTATGCATTGGATCGACTAATATAACTTCATAATATTTATATACTGCATCTTGACCTACCCAATAACTATTTAAAACTCTTAAATTTCCGCAAATACTTTTACCTACTTTCCCTTCAGCAACACTTTTTAAATTTCGTGCTGATTTTTGTTTATGAACACCTTGATGTTTTGGTTTTCCATGAACAACACCTTTTCTTACTCTCTTTTTTCTATCACCTCGTCGAACTCTTACTCTATATATTACAAATCCTTGGAGAGCTTTATATCCTAATCGTTTTGCTTTATCTGGTCTGCTGGGTTTGGATACTCTATGTACAACTGGCAATTGCCTGTGAACAGATGCAAATTATATATACATATATAATAAAATTTATATATACTAACAAGTTTGGAATAAAATATGTTACTCTAACAACTATATTGCATATTATAAATTTTTTTTTTAGTGTATAAACAATAAAAAGTGATGTCAATATGCCCTGATCACAAGTTCATAGCTTTAGGACTCGAATCGACGAGTACATATAAAGTTACAAAACATATTTGTATATATATATATACTTTATTTTTTTATTTATTTTTTTTGTTGATGAATTTACCTATATTCCCAAGTTCTGACACGTAGCAAAAAATGCATAGCATCTGATTGTTTTTTTTTCCATATTTCTTGAATATACTTGTATGCTCCCATTTTTTTTTTTATTAGTTTAAATGTTCATGTAAATAATGTTTATATGTTTTTTATATACCATACATAAATCTTTAATTTGGTATAATTCTTTATTTTTCTAATTTATAATATTTATTATTATTTTAATTTTAATTTTTATAAATATAATTTTCTTTTATTTTACTATTATTGCAAATTTTTATGCTATTAAAAAAGGTGGGAAAATTATAGATATGCATATTTTTTATTATTATATATATATATGCATTTATTTATCATATTTAAGAACATTTACCGAAATCCATAAAAATAATAAATTTATATACTGCCAATAAATAAAAATATATTACATAATAAATATACCAAGCATATATAAAATGTTATACTATATATGTATTAATATGTTTAACCAATGGTATGTAGTATGTATATATATATGCAATATTTTCTTTGATTTTTTTTTTTTGTTTATATTTTCTATAACGAAGAAGGTGCTTGGAATATAATATTAGCCTGCTATATGAATTATATGATATATTATTTATTGTTCATAAAAAAATATCCCCCGTTTTACTTTTTTCATTATATATACTATATATTATTTGTACTTTTATATTTTTTTATATGCACAAGGGTTTGCTTGGTTTGGTTTGCCAATTCTCTAAATTATTCTTTACTATTTATTTATTTATGTATGTACGTACAACATAATATATAAAAAAACATTTTATATATGTACAAGTAAACGAGCCATTTCATGAACATTTTTTTTATATAAAAAAATATTATACGCTTATTAACATGAGTAAAATTAGTACATATTTTATTATGGAAAAATTGTCATTATTATAAGCACGCAAACTTGATTAAGATATTATATACCGTATTTAGAATATACGCAAAGATTGTATACTTTTATTTTTATTATTCACAGTTTGGGTTTTATTTTATTTTTTCCATTCCCTCCATATTTTTTCTCTAATTTTTTATAGCCCCCAATCTCACTAATGATTGCATGTTGGTGTACCATATAATTTATATATTTTTTTTTTTATAAATAATTTTTATTTGTTTCCCCCTTTTTAATAATTTATGATTAAAATTGTATATTTAAAAAAATATCACATTTAATGGATTATATATATATTTTTATTTTTTGTTTTACAGTGTTAAGTTTTTATTTTTCGATATTTTTTACATTAGTTAATTTTGAGGGTTTTCAACCGAATTTGTCCCTCTTTTTTTATAATAAGATTAATTAAAATAGTGTTGTAAAAAAAAAAGAAGAGGGGAAATAAAAAAAATAACTAATAATGTTGTTTACTATTTTTTCCTAAAATTACAAGAGCAAAATTTAATGTTCTTAATTAGAATATAATACCAATTTTATGCAAACTCGCATGTATAAAATGCATATATGTGAATATCTATAGATTTTAATGGGGATATTTTGGTAAATTTATAATTTTACAATTTTTTAATTACATATCATATTGCACATAGTGAGAAGAAATATGCATGCCATGTAATTAAATTAGGAAAGGTTAAACTGTAGGGAACAAAAAAAGACAAATTGTTTTAAATATGTAAACAAATGAATTAATATTATTGTATATATATATATATATGGATTTGTAACACTGACTATAAAATAACAACAGAAAGTGTGAAATCACATATTCACGTGTATATCTATTTTAAAAATACAACAAAAAAAAGAAAGGAAAAAAATAATATATTGTTCATTATTTGTTCTTTACTTTGTTTTAATATATCATCATATTAGCCTCTGTATTATTAAGTCAAACTTTTCATTTTTATCAATCGATATAAACATACTGTGCAAATATACTGCATACACATGTATATATTGTAAATACTTATAAACATTGTGGATTTGTATTTTCCTTTTTCCGATTTGCTTAAGCAATGGATAAATAAAAAATAGCGGTAACATAGCGAACAAAATTAGAAATATGACAAATTCAGAAAACAATAAAAAAAATATAAAAAAGTTATTACAATGACAGGTAAAAGCAGCAAATCCTAGAGTATATATTTAAAAAAAAAAAAATATGTACATATAATATATATATAAATACAATAAAATCATACGCAATTGTATGTGTGTAGATAGCAGTATAAGCTATCAAAATGTTTATGAAAATTAATTCGTTTAACATGTAAGTGTAAATTATAGTTTGTTTATAGACTAGGGGCCACCAGTTATGTATATGTGTGTGCTTATAAAGTATCGTTAAAAAGTAAAATGAATAGTAATGTAAAATGATAACAATAACGAAAACGTCAAAAATAAGCATAAGCACACATAGGTATTTACTCATAAAAAATATTTTTTTGTAAACATACGTGCATATATATATAATATATATGTAATTATGTTAACATACAATATTCTAAAAATACGGGGTTTCATTTATCATATTTTTCCCATTTTTTATAATCGAATAAATAAATAAATAAATACAAAAAAAGAAAAACGTTAAAAAAGCATCAAATATTTGAAAACTTGAAAATTTTGAAATGAAAAAAAAAAATAAATATATGCAATATATATGTGCATAGTTATATATACACTCATAAGTAATATAAAATGTAGAGTAGTATTGATAATATCTTCAAAGACATGAAAATTAATGTTAATAAAAATGTGTGCATATATATTTGATTCATTTTATTTTTCAAAAGTACGAAAAAAAAGGAAATATGTTATAACCATAAAAATAAACGTTTATAAATGAATTATATACACAACACATGAGATATAAGTATAAATATATTAACGATTAAATAAGTACTATATACTATATATTTATGTGTGCAAACATATTTAACCCACTTATTATATATCAACAATTAATTGGGCTATATGTAAATTAACTAGCAATATTCTTCATTAAAGTTGTACATAAAACATAATATGTATTTATTTATATTTACGATTGGTATATTTTATGCTTGTACACATATTTATACAAATGGTTAATATTAATATATTTACATATGTAAATAAACATACACATAAAATATATGTATGAATATATATTCTGTTTCCAATATTATATATTAAAAATTTTTGTTAATTATTTTTATTCTATAAAAACTTTTATTTTTTGATTATTCAATGTCCCTCCATCATATCGGCCTATAAAAAAAAAAAAATATATAAACTATTATTACCAAAAAAGAGTATATAGAATTCCCCTATTTCCACAATTACAAAACTTATATTTATTGAAAGTGGAAAAATAAATTTAATTGTTTAAATATGATACTTGCTGCCAATGCTGCGGTTTCGATGTTTGGGAATGTCACGTAGGCACACCCTGAATGCTCTCCCTAAAAATATTCCGAAAAAAATCATAAATAAATGTGTGATAACATATAAAATAAAATAAAACAAATAAAAATATATAACATGTACAGGCAAGAAAAATACCTTGCTGGTCATCATAATTCCAGCTCCTAAAACATTCCCCATACATTTAAATGTTTCCATAATATCTCTTGATGTTAAATTTTTTGGTATCTATATGAAAGTAAAATATTAATAAAGTATATGAATAAATTTATTTTCCATATATGTGGATAGAATATGATACTCTTTGGGCTAAATATAAACAAATAAATCATTCATTTAATATAATTGTTTTGAAAAAAAAAGTAATGCATATTTACATTTGTAACGATTATATTATGTGGTTTTGTATCATAAGGTCCATTGCCCATTCTAATTGGCTTATCCTTATAATTTATTTTCTCTGAGTTATAATCATCTAAACAAATATGAACATATATAAAATATGTATATGTGTCATAATAGTAAAATAATATTTTGAGAAAATAATGGATGAAATATTTTACGTGTTGAAGTTTTCGGATTTCCATGATAAGGATTGTTTGGAATAGGAGGGTGTGCGGCGCCATTCCAGGTATTTATGACTGAATAGTAAAATGATAAAAATAGTCGATAAAATAAAGAGATGAAATAGTCGATAAAATAAGGAAATTAAAGAAGGGTGTTGAGCTTTAAAATTACCTGGTTGGTAATACTTAGGAGCATTATTATGATCAGTATTATTTTGATAGTTTGGGTAGTATATTTTATCTTCTATATAATCTGTTGGGCGTAAATTATTTGGTTGGTAATAGTTAGGATTGGGTGGAATTGATATATTTGAATATTGTTGTTTTGTATTTGATGGAAATGAAAAATTATTATTATTGTGTTGTATATCCATGTATGGATAATCTTTATTTTTATTTATAGAATTGTTAGATATAAGGGTATGTTTTCTTTCGATCTGTATATTAATTGGATTATTTGTTTGTTGGGTTGGTGCTGGCATTAATGTTGGAGATGCCACAACATATAATTCTGATTCAGAAATATTATTCATTTTATAATTTTTTTTAAAACTATTATTATAATTATAATTAGGGTTTGTTTGTAAATTTACTTTTATATTTGTGTTAGTACATGGTAAGGAGTTTATACCAGAGCCATGGTTATAAATATTTGAAGTATATGGGGGAGTTGGACCATGAACAGACCCAATGCTTAAACTTTTGTTGTAAATTTGTGATTCATTTATTCTATAATGTGGATTGTTATTAATATTATTTGGATAATTACTCATTGAAATTATATCATTATTAATATCAGGATTGTTTGTTTGTTTTTTTAATTTCCAATTTTGTTGTTTTTCTTTTGGAATAAATGGAGGTGGTGGTGGAGGTGGAGGGTGAGTAGGTGGAGGCGGACAAGCCAATGGCCCATTTATTTTTTTTTTTGTTTTATTTTGAATTACTTTTTTATTATTTTTTTGGCTAGTTTTTGAAGATATGGATAATTTTTTCTTTGGCTTCTTTAATAAAACTTTCATTTTATTTTTTTTTTCATCCTCATTTTTTTCATCAGTTTTGTCGTCGATATTAGAAAAATCACTATCAGTCATTTCAGACAAATCTTTTGGGGTTTCCATTTTGCTACTCATTGTGTATGAATATATATGTATATGTTTTTTTTTTTTTTACTTAACAAAAATGCAAAATAAAAATTTTAAGTATTGTATAAAAATTATAATTGGAAAGCACCAAATATAATCAATACTTAAACATATATGCACATACATATAAAGTACGCCATTTATGCTTGTATATTTATAAAAAAAAAAAATAATTAAGAAAATGGGATAACTTCAATATAATATATACAACAAAAAAACTTAAATGGCATTCATTATATGTGAATAAGTGGGAAAATAAAAAAAAAAAAAAAAAGGAGGAAAATTCTCTCCTTCATATTCATAGGGAATTAGTAAACATTTTATGGATTATAAATATGTATGTATATATATAAATATGTATGTATAATAGATAGATATGTATGTATAATAGATAAATATGCATGTATATATGTAATATTATATAGTAATAAATGTAAATATAATATAAAATAATGGACATGTATATATTTATTTAAAGAAAAAAAAATTAACATATATTTTTTGCAACATTAATAAAATGTTAATATACTATGTATTTTTTGCGTACACAAATAAATATATTATAAGTGCTATTGTATAGGTAGCATTTTGCCCAAACTATTTTATAGAAAAAATGATATTTAAAAAAATAATTTAAAATGTTTAAAAATGTATAATTAAATGTATTAAAATAATTTAAAATGTACAAATACATATGAAAAAATATTAAAAAAAAAAATTATTTTAGTTTGAAAAATATAAATAAGTAGCGAGAATTAAGTACCAAAATATCGAAATACTTTTTAATATATTAATATAAATATTTATGATTTCCAAAATTGTTAAGGATATATAAATAGAAAAAAAAAAAGAAGAATGCTTTTAAAGGAAATTATAATAAGGCATGATTTATATTTCTGTTATTTGTTGAAATAACTTCAAATATATATTATTCATTTATTTCTCCATATTTATTGTGTATACAATTATATATGCACATGTATGTGCTACCACAATATATTTGTATTTAATTTGATAGGTTCACTATTTTTTTTTAAATCAGATTGTTATAACGAAAATAGGGATAATATCATAGTTTTTTATTTTGCTATATATCACATATTTATATTTTATAATATTTTTACAATATTCTCTAAAAAAATTTTATCCCCATACTTTCTATTACATTTCACACACAGTAATAGCAATAGCTTTGTTTTTGTTATTTATCAATTGCATTTACTTTTTTTTATTTCATTAATTTCTATTTCCCTTATAGTTTCACTTTGGGCTAATAACAATTTAGTATTCAAAAGTTCTTTTTCTAACTCTGATATTTTATTTTGATATTTTTTATTGTTTTCATTTTGTCCATCAAATTCATTTTTATTTTTATTTTCTGAACTATCAGCTTCTTTTTTGATTTTAACTTGAACTTCCTTATTTTCTTTTATACAGTTCATTTTTAATTCTTCTATATATTGTCGAATATAAGACATATCACTAACTAATTTACTAATTGATAATATAGAAATGCTGTTCTCGTTATTTTGGTTTTCTTTTTTATTTTGTTCATCTTTTGTAATATATTCTGTTTTTATATAATCATTAGCTAACTGTAAATTATTTATTTTTATTTTATTAACACCTTCTTTGTTTATTTCGCAATTTGGATTATTTAAAATATTTCTTATATTTTCAAGAGCTATACTTAATTCATTTTTCATAAACTTATTTAAACAGTTTACATATATTTCAGATGAATAAATATTTTGTTCATCATTAATTTTAAGAGTTTTACAATAAAATAGTTCTTTTTGAAAATTCTTATTTTTGCTGACATGGTCATGTAAATTTATTTCCTTTGGGTTTTGGGTAAAATATTCATCGCATTTGTTTATAATGGTAGTGGAATTTATTTGTTTTTCTAAACAATTATCATTTTTCTTTATCTTAAAACAAGTATAGATAATATGCATTAAATCTTTTAATTCATTTAATATAAGCTTTAAATAATCACAATGTTCTTTAAAAGCATATACATGTGCATTCATATCTTTTAATAAATCTTTTTCATTTTCAATATTTGTTTTTTCTATAAAATTTACATTATTTTTATCATTGTAGTTTATTTTGGGTATAAATTCAGGGAGTTCCTTTTTATTTAATTTGTCTTTTTCGATATTTATATCCCAAAATGTCTTATCCGCTTGGATAGCTTTATTATTCTCATTTTCTAATTGTGTGTTACTATTTATTTCTTCAAAATAGTAGTTCATATTCTTAATAAATTCCGAATTATTTATTGCCTTGTTCATATTTTCAATGATTACTTGTGGTTCTAAATCATAATTTGATTTATTATTTTTTTGAATTATTTTTGATGCTTGAAATATATTCCCATTGTTGTTTTTTCTACATTTTTGAATTTCTTCGTTTTCAGAATATTTACTTTCATAGTGTATAGATTCTTTTCTAATATTGTTTATATCTTTTCCTTCAAAGTTTTCTGATTCATATTCCTTATAATATGTTACTTTTGAACGATTATTTTTTTTAAGTTTATTTAATGAAGTAACTATTGAAAACTTTAAATTCTTAATGTCTTTATCTTCTCCACAAATTAATGGGTACATTTCGCAATTGTTTACTATTTTGTTTTCATTCTTATTACAAAATATATCTATATTATTATTTTGACAATTCATACCGATTTTATTTTTCCAACCCAATTCGTTACTATTTATGTTTTGTTTCCATTTAGGAACGATATAAGAATTTCCCTCATAATTATCTCCTTTTTCATATTGCATATTTTATTTAATTGTACTGATATAATTTGATCAAAATATTATTTTCGAATTTTTGTATAATTTAAACATTACATATATGTTTTTATAAAACTTTATTTCTTCATAAACCATTTTATTTTTCTTTTGAAGTTGTTTCCCCTTTTTTATCCCTTTTGTTTTTTTAATTAAAAAAATAGCATGTTTTTTTACAGGGAAATATATTTTCTTACATTTTAATTTTTATTATTTTTTTAAATACATTATGGAAACAATAATAATACTTTTTGTTTATTTTTAATAGTTAAATATGGTGGTAATTTCTTTATTTTTCTATGCATATACTTATTTGCTTATCTTAATAATACGTATCATTGAATGCAATATATAAAATTCAGCAACTTTAAATGGATGAAATCGAGATATAAGAATTCGTTTCTTTTTGTCTACACACATCTATTCATTATTTTTTCCCAATTTTTTATTTGTATCGATAATGGTAGTATTTTAAAATATTTTTTTTTATCATGTACATATATTTTTTAATTTATTTTTTATTATTATATTCATAGACAAAAGTTATTATCATATAAATTATTCAAATACTAATAATATACAACCAATAACATTATAGTAAAGAGTCTATAATTGTTGTGAATACTTCGAAAAATATATAGGATGTATATGTAAAAAATGTTAAATATTCTTAAAAAAAAATTAAAATTAAATTGCAAAAAAAAATAGCCAAATACAATGTTATATTTTTCGAATAATTATGAACTGTCCATAATAAAAACTATACATTTTTTTGTCGTAACTTTTCTTGATCATAAAAATAACCATTCGTTATATATATATATATATAAATAAAAAAATTCGCAAAAAATGATGGTTTGTTTTCATTTTTACTTGGCTAAAAATAAATTAAGTATCACAACATTCGAAATTGTAGAAATTGCAAAGATTACAAATTTTTTTTTCGAGAATTTGCTTCATGAAGTTGACAATGCAATAATCTCAAATGTGTTAATAACAAAAAAAGGGAAAAGTGTGTGTACATGTATATATAGCTAATATAATTATAAATGAACCTTTTTATTAAGCATAAATAAAAAAAGATAGCTATAACTCCTTAAGACAAAATATAAATGTATATGTTTCTTAAAGCGTTACGATTGTAGTTATCATAATGTTTTTAGAATCTTTATCATCTTTTAAAATTAAAAACGTGATATTTTTCTTGAGTGCATTCATTTCGTAAGGAATGTGATTATTGTATAAAAAGTAGAACTAGAACATGAGGGATAATTATTGTTTTTCATTTTGGTTTCGATTTGGTAATTAAAAAATTATAAAACTAACAAAATGAATAAAAATTGTGCATGGTATTGATGTAATGACAACATTAACAGTGGTAGTGAACATGTATAAAAAAAATAAATACAATTTTTACAATTAAAAGACATATATATTAAACAAAATAATATAAATAAATAATAATAATGTATAAAAAGTATTTAGAGTCTTTAATAGGGGAAGAAAAATTTGGAAATAAAACAAAAGTTAACTAAACGCATAACCAATAGATTTATCTTTGTACCTATCTATATTCATGTTATATTATATATATGTTGTAGTTGCACCGAAATAAAGAATAATATGTATAGGTATGCATATATAAATTTTTCTATATATTTCTTAAAATTTTTTTTATTATTTTTTCCCTGAACAAACCATAATAAAAATTGCATTCGTGTGATATTTTAATCCATATAAAATAATTTTTTTTATCTTAAAGATATAAAATATTTTTGGAGTATCTTTTTTAATACTTTAAAATTTTATTTATTTTTTAAAACAAACGAAAATGATAAGCAAAAGAGAGTGTTTGTTAGTGTAGGGTAACTATAAATATGTAAATATTTTATCCATTCAGAAAAATATATCTTTCTATATATTATATAGCCGATGCTAATATCAATGCATAATTAATTGAAAAAAAAAATATATATATATAAATCGAAAAAATGAGGAAAGCTTCAAAAGATTGTACATGAAAATTTTTAAGCTATACAGAAAAGATATATATATACTTAAAGGGATAATATGCATTTCAAGTGTACAGCAATATTATATATTATAATATATTTACTTAATTTTGGCGTTTTCAATAATTTACAATTTATCATTATAATTAACGGTAAGAAAGTTGTAAGGACAAAAGGAAATATATATAATGAAAGAACAAAAAATATAAATAAGCGTACACATACGAAGAAAGAAAAAAATAGATGGTTACCGTTTTTTTTATTCAACAAAGCTCGATATATTAATGATAGGGTTATAAAAAAAAAAAAAAAATTTCATGCACATAGTGCACCAAATGAAAATAATAATTATAAAGAATCAAATAATTCTCATATTTACCAAATAAGAAAAGAAATATTATCATCCCCTGGAAATATAAAAAGTATTATTGAAAAGCATGTTATTAACAAGGTTTTGCATGGAAATATAAATAAATACAATAGCTTTTCATATATATGTAACATTGATGAAATATATGAACAAGTCACCAAATTATATGAAATTTATGAACAATGTAATAAATTGCCCTTAAAATTACCAAAATTATTTGGTCTTCCTATTGCTTTAAAAGACAACATAATAACAAAAGGTATTCCGACAACAGCAGGAAGTAAAATATTATCAAATTATAAAAGTTCTTATGATAGTACAGTTGTAAAAAAATTAAAGAAACATGGAGCAATTATTATTGGGAAAACGCGTTTAGATGAATTTGCAATGGGATCATGCACAGGTAATGTAAAAAATCCATTTAATGAAAAGTATTTATCATGTGGTGGGTCATCTGGTGGTTCAGCTAGCTGTGTTGGATCAAAAATTCTGAACTGTTCAGTAAATACAGATACAGGAGGATCAATCCGAACACCTGCTGCATTGTGTGGATGTATAGGATTAAAACCTACTTATGGGAGAATAAGTAGATATGGTATTATACCATATAATGAAGAAACCGATGTAGTAGGTTTAATAGTTAATAACGTCTATGATTGTAGTATATTATTAGATTGCTTATCTGGATATGACAAAAATGATTTAAAAAGTGTGCACACAAAAAAAAAAAAATATTATTTTTTATTAAAAAAATATGAACAGTCAGAAATATTTAAAAGCGAAAAGCCATTAAAAAATATGAAATTTGGATATTTAAGTAAAGATCTATTAAAGAGATATTTTGTTGATGATGTTGTGTGTGATCATTATGATATGGTAATGAAAAATATTAAAGACATGGGGGGAATATTAATAAATACAAATATATACAAATTGGTTGAGTATTGTTATATATATTATATGTATTCAATGATAGTAGCAAATAGTAATATAGCAAGAATGAATGGAATTAATTATAATATTCCTAATATAAATAATGAAAATAATTTCATTACAAAATTACGATCAAATTTAATAGATGAAAATGTTTTAGCACGAATAATTGGAGGTTCAATTATATCTTCATATTTCGAAAAAAATAACAAAAAAATAAATTTCCGTCGCGTCTTTTTAGTAATAAAAAATAAATTGATTTCGCGTTTAAACAAAATTTTTGAACATGTTAATTTTATTTTATTACCATCATTACCTAGATCGAATAATATAAAGGAAGATTGTAATATGGATATTTCTTTATCATTTGAAAAATATTTAAAAAATAAAACAAATTTGGAAAAAAAATATTTTGATAATATTAATATGAACAACGACAATAATAATAAAAATTATTTCTGTATAGAAAATGACAATATAAGTAATAAGTATATGTACAATAAATATATGAGAGAAATATTTTTGGTTATATCTTCTATTACAGGATTTCCGAGTATCGTTATTCCAACAGGGGAATTTACTA
Organism: Plasmodium berghei ANKA; assembly: GCF_900002375.2. Lineage (NCBI taxonomy): Eukaryota > Apicomplexa > Aconoidasida > Haemosporida > Plasmodiidae > Plasmodium > Plasmodium berghei. The sequence goes on from NC_036165.2 coordinate 654,031, forward strand.
AAAATTTGAATGAACCTCAATCTTTTCAGTTACTAAATTCGAAATTGAATGAGCATGAGTTGTTAAAAGTTGCCTTAGCATACAAGGATAAGATGTATGTTAATAAAAAATTGGTTCACAATTTGGAAAATAAGGCTAGTTAAATAAGTTTAAAAAAACGAAAAAAATTAGTAAAGTTGCGATTACACATTTGCTGCGTTTTTTTCTGGTGAAAAATTAGCTAAAAAAGGGGAATAATAAGGTGAATAAAAAAGTGAATAACAAACGGGGGATAAATTTGAAACAATCAAAAAGAAGAAAGAGGTAATTGCATATAACTATTACCATTGCTATTGGCTACTAATAATAGTAACATTGAAACAAATGAACAGAAACCACTCAATATAATACTAAAAAAAATTATTATTCCCTGGTTTAAAACATACAAAAATAATAAAATGGCAAACTAAAAAGGCCTATCTATGCATTATTGTTTAGTGTTTTTTTTTTTTTAGTATATGCTTAGATTAGTATTAGCTGTATTTTTTCCCAATTTTTTTGGAAACACATATAAATATATATATGCATATATATGGGTGTCCTATTACTAAAATAATTCATCTTCTTTTAAAATGAGAAACTTGTTTGTATTAATTAACTGTGTATTTAAATTATTTTTATCTTCAGAAGTATTACATTCTTCTGTTCTTTCATTTTGAAAGCTTTGGTTTCCTTTTCCTTTCCCTTCTTTTGCATGTATAGAATTTGTTATACTATCTTTGTCACTTTCTGTATGCTTAAATTTATCGGTAGATGACTCTTTATTATTATCATTTTGGGTTGTTAATGTATTTATGTTTTCCAGTTTATTTTTTTTTTTTTGATTTCTTAATTCTTTAATTTTTTGTTTTTTAATCAATCTTTTATTTCCTTTTTTTAGACGTTTTTTCTCCATATATTCAATTTTTTCATTTCTTTTTTGCTGAAATATTTGGTTTTCAGTATATTCTTTCCATTTTTTTTCTATCAATTCCAATCGTTCATTTTCTTGGTTTCTTTGCTTTCTATAAAGATCAAAGTAGTCACTTCCTGCCCCAGCACTGCTACCCCATACATTAGGAACTTTTTCTATTTGGACTTTTTTTTTTTCATCTTTATTAATTTCTTCAATTTTGTTCACGGGGATTTTTATTACCCTCCCATCTGACAACATAATCTCATCATCCAATGTTTTTAAATCCATTTTTTGCTTTTAATCCTTTTTTTCGATTTTTTTATAAAAGGGACAGTTTGGAGAATGGCGACGCTTTATGACATATCGTTTAATCTTGATCCTAGCTGGAGTAGCAAACTAATAAATTATTTTTTTAATAAATTCTGGATATATATAATTATATATTATTCATCAATTGTTTTGCATAAATTTTATTACACTTTTAAAATTTTTATGCATTCTATTTATTTTATTTTTCGAAATGGAAAGAAATTAAAAAAAATTCAATTCAGCGACGAAAAAATTTTCCTATTATATGCCCAATCGAAGAATTGCAAATCGCCCATTTTTTTGTGGGGAAAAATATTGACGCTTAGTAAAAACTAAAACAATTTTTATTTTTAAAAAGGTTATTATAAATGACATGGCTAATCTTAGATAAAAAAAATTATAAAATAAAAGAAAAGCAAATAAAGAAAAAAGGCAAATAAAGAAACTGAGCGAAAAAACAGCATTTAAAAGGTAATGCCATAAAGGGACAGAAGATTAGCCAAGCTGAATTAATTATATGTCATAAAAAAATGACATACTAATAAAGCCATTTTGATGATTAAAAAATAAGAGAAAAATTTAATACAGTTTTTTTTTGTGTAACTTCCTATTGTACCACACTATGAATAACACCATCTTGTTCCGACAAACCTAACTTGTTCAAAATTACAGATTTAAAGTAAATATATAAACTTTTATCAAACAAAACATCATCTAATAATTTGAATGTATGGTTAATCTGATTATATGTTAATAAAATTTGTTTTAAGTTTTCAATGATTCCAGTCTTTGCTATTAGAATATTATTATTTCCGTTTATTTTAATACCTATTTGATAACTACGTAAACTAAGCTCAACTAACAAAATAATATTTATAACATCATCTGTTGTAACTATACTATTGTACATTAATTTAGAATGAGCTTCGCTCAATCTGATCAGACTTTCTAACGAACGAATGGTTGTTCCATTATCTCCATTATTATGTTTTCTTAAATGTGAATAATATGTTATTAAAATTAATTTTGAACTTTTTGTGAAATTTGGAAAAAAATTATTTTTTAAATAATATATGTACTCTTTTAATTTTTCGCTAGGCCACGTTATTTTTTTTTTTTTAGTATCGGAAAATTTTCTTACTTGTTCAGAATATTTTCCCTCTGAATTTGCATATTTGGCTAGCTCATCATTTTCATTATTTTCTAAGTGTATTATTTTTGCATCATTCACTGTCTCTTGATCTTCTCTTGGTTTCTCCTTGTTATGTTCATTTTTATTTTCCAAATTTATTTCATCCTCACCCTGACGCAAAACACAATCAGCAACTCGTGCATCTGTTTCATCATTGTCTTCTGTTATAACTACTAAATCGAATCTACTTAGTAAAGCATATGAAAGGTTTATAATAAGTACTTGATCTTGGCATTTATCTATAGTTCCGTTCATATTTTTATGTATTTCAAAATTTGATGCACCGATAATAGTGCACCTGCAATTTAATTTGTCTACTATACCAGCTTTTGCTATAGATATAGACAATTGTTCCATGGCTTCATGTATAGCATTTTTATTTTCCGTTTTCATTAAACAAAATTCATCAATACAACATACGCCATTATCTGCTAAAACTAGTGCACCACTTTCCAACATAAAGTTGTTTCCTTCTTTTATTGCTGCACATGTTAAACCAGCTGTTGTGCAAAACATTCCAGATACATTAGTGCATATATTTGTTAAATTTTTTATTTCTTTTAACAATTGTGATTTTCCTGTTCCTGGATTTCCAACTAATAGCAAATGGCATAATGACCTTTTATGATAATTATCTACAGAAATTTGATTTATCATTTTTTTCGACCTTTTTCCCCCTTTTCTCTTCAAACTATCATAAAGTACATTATTTTTTTTTTTTTTTTTTTTTCCTTCATTTTGTCTCATATATATATTATCATCATTTGAAAATGTAGCATTTGAATCTTGCTCATTCTCGAACCCCTTCTTCCGTTTTGTCATGTTATCATTCAAATTACTATCTTCACTTTCATCATTTTCTTCACTTCTATTGAAATATTTTTTCCAACGATTGTTTTCAGCGTAAAATGAGTCAAACTCATTTATTTTGTTTCCTCCTATCAAAACAAGTAATACTGACAATTTAGATATTTTACAATTGTATAAATTAGGGCATACACTCTCACATATATTCTTTTTTCCTTCAATTTTATTATCTTTAAAGGCAAACCAATATTTTTCAAAAATATTTATTTCATGTTCCATTTCTCTATTTTGGAAACTCATTCCTGTAATATGCGTATTTCTTACAAGCGTTGAACCATTTATATTCGAAATGATATCATTTCGATAATTATCTGTTTGTAATTTTTGTCCACAGTTATTTTTTTCTAATAGAATACTCTGAATAGCATTGTTTTGGTCTAGACGTTTCCATTTTGCACAGGTTTCAGATTCATCAATAAGGCTATGTACACTTTTTGTAAAATCATTATCTATTAATATTTCATTGCCCTTTGAATTTCCCAATTTATTAACTTCAATATTGTTAGCTTCGATGAATAATTCTGTATCACATCTAATATCTTTATACAGTCTTTTCCATCGCCTTAGAATTATTCCATTTATTATTACTTTTTTTCCAGGATAATACTTTCCTACCAAATTTTCTAATACCACTACGGTTATTGAAAATGGAATATTTGCATTGCTTGTTTCTTTTATTTTTATTTCTTGGTAATCGACTCTTTGAACTTCATTTTCTAAAAATTCAAAGTTGGTTTTGTTGCAAATCTTTTGAGATACAATCCCGGGTTTAATATTATTATTATTATTATTATCCATACTATTTTTTCGTATCTTGAATTTCATGCTGTATTTATTCTTATTGTAATTACTTTCCTTTGCTACCCATTTCCCCCCTCCTTTGCCAATTACTTTATCTTTTTTTTTTCCTTTGAAAATATTTTTATATAGCATAATATCTACTTTATTAGGATCGCTATTTGTATTTATAATATTTTGACACTTGATAACCGGTTGAGTATTATAGTATAATTCAGGTATGGCTTTTTTTTTAATAATATGATCACAGCTCATGCATCTATATTTTTTATATTCTTCTAAAATTTTTTTTTCTCCAACTCTTGTTATTATACCTTCTGTACTTATAAATTTGCCAATATATTTATTACTTTCTATTTCTTGCAAATTATTTATGTGCATATTATGTAAAAATGGAACATTTACAATTCGACATTTCAATTTTATATTATGCTTATCAAATATTATTTTTAAGCAATTATTTATTTTTGATTTTATATTATTGTCTGTTAAAAATTCATAACTTTTATAAGAATGTAAAATACCTTTCATTAAACAGGCACTATATAAATCTATTTCCTCCATTACTTTCTTATCTTTGTTAAATTCATAATCTATAAAATCGTAAAAGTGTATCCCTTTTTTTTCATCTCCTTCGGGTTGTTTGGATTTTTCCAGTTTGCCATCATTTAACTGATCACTATCATTATCACTAGACTTAGATTGATTTAATTTTTGACTTAAACTGGTGAATGCTTCTTCCTTTTGGCTTTCTCTGTCTTCGTTATATGTATTTGTTTCTTTTTCCGAAATGGTCATATCATTTTCAGCCACTCTAATAAGGTTGTCTATAGAATTGGAATTTCCGTTTTTAATCATTTCATTGTTTTGATCAGGTTCGTCAAATTTATAATTTTCTAAATTATTTTCTTTATAATGTTGTTTCTTTTGGTTTTTTTTAGGCGTATTCCTTCTCATAATTTCTTCATTTCGAAGGACTTCAAAATAGCAACTCAAAAAAACGAGTCTAAAGAAGAATGGAGTGGAATAGTTATTTATAACATCAATAAATTTATGAAAATTATTTTGAATATAATAAATTAATTTATTTTCCCCATATTCAATTGCGTCATATGTATCAAAATAAAAATTGTATATATGGTCATTTCTGTCTTCTACAATTTTTTCTACATTAAAAAATTCAATATCCTCTAATTTACTAATATAATTAAGAGCTATGGCTTTTATTTGTTCATAATATTTCTTATTTTTTAAAAATAGTTTTATTAATATATTATTATAAAATTTCACATTTTCTACAGTCTCTTCTCTGTTGGTAATATCACCATCTTCTTCGCTGCTACCACCATAATCAGTGTCGCTAAAAATACTAGAGTCTGAGCTCGAGAGTGACATAACTGCTGGTATGAACGGTAAATGAACATGTGTATGTGCGAGTGTATATTTATATGGGGATATGGTTAAAGTTGATAACAACCGTTCGCATATGGTTGGAAAAATAAGCAAAATTAGATCAAATAATAACTTAAAATATGTATATGGAAATCTTTGTTTCAACAAAAAATAAAAAACGATAAACCGGCATCATTGAAAATTTCAAAACAAGCAATAACCACACAAATGAAAACAAAATTTTGGTATGTATGCTTCAGTTTTTTTTCATGTTTCTTTTTATAGGCATTTTGTGTATTTTTTACAAATTGTTTTTTGTATATTTTCGGAAAACTATTAAATTGACATATGCGGGTATTCCTCAAAAGGAATAAAACCAAATATAATTTTAATTAATTATAATATTGTAAAATAGCCAAAAAATGCATAATAATATATAATGTGAACTGTTTTTATTTCATTATTATATTTTTTTTAACTAGCCATAATAGAATATATTTGTTCATATTGTTATAATTTTTCTTAAATTTCTGCTTATTTCTTAAAAAAGGTATTATGTGTGTAAGTGTAGACGAATATGTTATTTATTGTCGACTACTTTTCACATGAACATAGCAAAATAAGATATCTTTAAAAAAAATAATAAGCTAGTTTTATGAACAAGTCATAAAAAAAAATAATAATAATAAACAGTACAAAACAGCTATCTCTATAAAATTGAAACATTAAAATAGCATAAAAACCTGACCAGTGAATTAAACAGAACATCCTTAATATATATCATTGGAATGTGGAGAAAAATGAAAAATTGAGTCATGTCATTATACACACATAATTATATATGCATATATATATTTTTTATTAAATAAATATATATAATAGCATATTGGTAAAACTATTATTTTTATGTCATATGTTTCCAAGTAGTGTATTTTAATATATAAAACAATGCTTATATGATATATTTTGTATGAAGTAGGTTTATTTTCGCGTATGTGGAATGCAGTCATAGCGGTAAAAAAAAATAAATGTCAGTAGCGCTACAGAGAAAATGAGCCCGATGTGTTGATATATATTATGGTAAAAGCTTTGAATTATTTTGAAAAAAAATAATAAAATGAACGAGTAAATTATAATACAAAAAAGGAAGGAAAACCATGGAAGAAAATGAAAATAAAAATAAAATATGATATTAAGAATGTATAACTATGGTGTATGGATTATATAATACACATTAATATATGAAAATATTCATTATACAACTATATTATTATTATATAATAAAAGATAGATTCCTTTATGAGCTAAATTGTAATTGCGTTTTATTTTTGTAACATAAATTTTTTTTAAGTATAAATATATATTTTGTGCTTTTACGCATATATATTAATGGCCTTCCAATTATTCTAGGATTTATTTAAAAAAACCTTGGACTTATAATATTTTCTTTTATTTTTTTTCCTTTTTACTTAATTTTTGAGATGTTTATTTCCATACAAATATGTCACAGATATAGCCTTTGTGTATTTTTACACGTTTATTTTTGTTTTGGGAATTTATTTCTTAAATAAGTTTTTTTGGTGCACTCTTATTTTGTGAATAGTAATATTTTACTATACAATTCAATTTTAAATAAATGCATAATGTACATAGTGGATATATATGTGTATAATATGCATGGCTGCTCACTAAAGTCACAAGAACATATCCATCTAATATGCGCGTATATTTATAAGTATTATTAATATATATATTTTTTGGTGTGCATTTTTTCGTGTTTTGTTGCAAGTGTAACAAGTGTTTTACATATTTATATTGTATGTTATTAACTAAATGTAAGCAAGCATTTATTTTTTTTATTAGCATTATTATTATATATTTTTTTTGTTAACAAAACAAGGAGCTTAATATTCTACAAACCCAAACTGTAGTACACACATGCATATAGTTTGTGTTCGTTCCTCTATATATAGTAATGTAAACTAAACAGAAGTTTATACATGCACATATTAATGTTATGAGTCATTTATCAGGTTATTTATGTATTTGGATATTTATGGCTAAGGAAATTTCGTATAAACCCAATTAGTGTGTAATTTTAAAGGGATATTTGTATTGTAAATATAGAGAATAACTCGGAGCATATTTTAAGTGTCTATATGCATATATTTTTAGAATAAATAATTTTTGTAAAAATGAAAAGCGAGATAAATAATATAGATAATGTCCAAGAAAGCAAATATGAGGATATGGATAGGGACTATTATAACTGTATAAAGAATTGCGCAGCAGATTTACAAAATTTATCATTAAATTTTTTTCCGTCAATTAATGCATATGCATGTATTCCAAAACTGAATGCTATAAATTCGATTACCTTTCATCCTTGTATATCAACTAAAGATTATTTTAATAATACCTATTCTTTTAAGCCTTTATTTACCCACCATTTTTTTAGCGACAGTGAGCAGGTAATTTTTCACAAAGTGCTTTTTGTTAAATGTCTTTTCTTTGGAATGAATTTATATTGGGATGTTCATTATTCTTCTTGATCCATATATGATTATTTGTTTACAGTTTTGTTTTTTTTTTATTTTTTTATTTGTTAGATAATTGGGTTCGAATCGTTGAAAATCGACTTTTATTATACATGTGATTGTTATGAAGTATACATGAAATTGAGTGGTTCAATATCTGACCAATATGAAAATTCTAATTATATTATGTTATTACTTTTGCAAAGTTTGTATATCACTACCCCTTATCCGGGGGGGTTTGTTGAATCTGAAGAAGATTTTTTAAAAATTTTAAAAAGAAACGAGATAAAACAGGATAAAAATAAACATAAAAAATCTAGAAATATAAAAGACAAACATTATAAAAATATCATAAATAGAAATAATTATATTCCTCCTGGTTTTGTAATATATGAAAAAAAACTTAGTGAAAAAATATATTTGCAAATAAGAAAATGTGGATTTTCACAAACATATTTTAAATCAAAAAATAAAAACAATAATAGATTGGATAAATCTGGAACTACACATGATTCTTTTTGTAACAATACTGATATTTTACTTCGAGCAAGTAATAATATAAATAATATGAATATTGATAATCCTATTAAATTAGACAAATCGGAATTGAATATGGTTCATAATAATATGAATAAAATTTCAAATAATGAAAGTATTTCTAATAGTACATGTAAAAATTCTAGTAACAATAGTAATATATGTTTGAGCAATAGCACTCGATCCATTGAAAATGAAAAAATCGACGAAGAAGAAAAAAATAATGTTAAACAAAATGGAAATATCGAATTAAATGATAAAGATAGTGAAAATAAATTTTTAGAAGAAGATATAAAAAATCGAGAAATTGATATTGATAATAAAAAAGGGAAAAAGAAATTTACAAAATATGTTACAGAAAAAGATTTATCAAAACTATATAAAGAATATTTAAACATCATAAATGATAAGAAAAAAAAAGATACAACTTTAAAGGATGTGAAGGAAAAATCGAACAATCTTGAAAAAATAAATGAATCTGAAATGGGATTGAATGAAAATATGGAAAATGTTGAAAAACAAGAAGAAGGTAAAGAATCTATTATTGAAAGTAAAATGATAAAACCAAAACAAAATGTTAAAAATGAAAAAATTAATGAGGGAATAATTGAAAAAACAGATGAAGAAAAAAAAAAAAGAAGAGGAGCAATAGAAGATAAATATAATAAATATGATTATACAATAAAAGCAAATTTTGAATTATTACATCGAAAAGTAGAATGGTTTTATCACTGGTTTATTGAAAGTGCATCTAATATTGAATATGATTGTCGATGGAATGTTATTCTTCCATATATAGTATTTAAACAGGAAAATACAAAAAGTTTTAGTGAAAATGATTTTATAGATTCTCTAAATATTTATTTAAATCGAAAAAGAGGAATTGTTGAAAACAAAGCAGGTGATAAAAACAATTGCTGTGATAATGATGAAGAAATAAAAATAAAAAATGTTGGAAAAAGAGGATTTAGTGAAATAAATTCGAACGAAAAAAAAAACAATTTGAAGAATAAACGGGTTAAAAAGGGTGAAGATAATACAGACAGAAGTGAGCAGACAAAAATTGATGAAAATAGAGATGGAATAAAAAGTAAAGATTTCAACAAATTTGAAATGGAAGAAATAGAATATGTACTTAGCCGTGAAACAGTTATGCAAGTTGTTAATGAGACGTTGAATAATAGATATGAAAAAGAGGAAGAATGTTATTACTCTTTTCATAAAAAATATGATGTTGTTTATTTATGTTCAGATTTAAAGAATGATGGAAATTTATTAATTTGTGACAAACCTGAAAATGGCGAAAATGGTAAAATAGTAAAATTCGAAGAAAATAATCCAGAATATGTAATGAATATGATTGATGCAAAAAAAAAAATAATAGTAGAGCAAACAAAAAATAAAAAAGGAAGAAGACGAAGTAATAGTGATAGTGGACAAGGAAGTAACAAAGGTGATAGTAATGAAGAAGATTCAGAATATTTATATTATTATTATTTATTTGGATTAGCAACAACATATACATTTTTTACTTTTCAATTTGATAGAAATCGAATATCACAATTCTTGATTTTTCCACCTATGCAAAATAAAGGATTAGGAATGAAAGTATTGGAAAAAATTTATCATTTATCGATTGTCAATTCTAACATAAAAGAAATTACTGTAGAAGATCCAGCAGCATCTTTTACACATTTAAGAGACATCATAACAATAAAAATATGTATTGATTTGAAAATTTTAAGTCCAACTATATTATATCCTGATGAGTATTTAAAGACAAAGAATATCGAAAAAGAACATGTAGAATTAGATAAAAAAAAATTTATAAAAGTCTGTAAAGAAACTCATAAACAGATTACACGAATGATTGAAACAATATCTTTAGCTGGTGTTTTACCTTACCCTGCTCCTTTATATATTGAAAATGAAGATAAGCATGTTCATTTTCGAAAAAAAGAGAAAAATGAAAATGTGAATATAGCAAACTCAATGGAGCATTTCGAAGCTTCAGATGCATGTAAAGATGTCCGAATAAAAATTAAAAAACGGATAAAAAGTGATTACATTGGAAATCTTATAAACAAAAATACCAACTGTATGTCTAGTGATGTTTTCCGAGATTATGTATGATTAAAAATAAATATCAAATTGACTTTGTATTTATGAATATATGCACAATTTTAATGATTAAATTTTTTTTTTTTTTTTCAATTTTATTAATTTTGTAAATTCTAGGTAAAGGAAGAGCTAAATAATTTGTGGAAGAAACAGTGTAAAGTATATTACAGGTAACTCTGAAATAAAAAAAAATAAAAAAAAAAAAATTTTTTTTTCGAAAATATAAAATAGGTGATATTATTAATCAATCGGGTCAATAGCTTTTAATGTGCATAATTATTTTTTTAATGTTTTTAGTGTTTTTAATTTTAATGTTTTTAATTTTTAAATTTTTGGCTGCGCAGAACCATCAAAAAGTTGAGGTCATTATACCCACTTTAATAAGAAACAAGTTGTAAGTTCGATAGAAATAAGTTTTGACATTTTTGGAATTTACAATTTTAACAATTTGGATTCATATTAAAAAGTGAATATGAATGGAATGGAAATATATTGTGTGTAAACAGAAACTTTTTTCATGATAACCTTTACAGAAAAAAAAAAATAGAACATACAGATACATAAAGATAACATAGATGTGTTTATTTGTTAACGAGGAAATGGATAAAAAAAAATAAGATGAATGAAATTCATTTTTTTGAAAAATGGAAAAATTCATTTTGTCTGTTTCTACATAATATATTGTCATAATAAGTTTGTCTTTTTTTTTTTTTTTTTTTTTTAAAACTTGAGTATTATGAACTAGATGAATAATTTTCGTCATAATCATTTTGAGGGTTAATAGAAGGTTCGTCTTGAATTGTCATATATATATTATTAAAATCTTCATCGTTTTGATTTTTATATTTTGGCTTAGTTATACAAGATATAAATAATATCCTTTTAGTTTTTTTTGCAAAAAAAAAATAATTAAAACTTGAAATACTTTGTTTATCTATATATGGGTCTTTATCAGTATTATTTAAATATGTATATATATCACAAGATTTAAAATCAATTAATTCTTTTAATATTTTCCATACTTTTTTATTAAATCCTCGATATATATTTTCAACTAAATAAAATAAATTATAATTAATATTGTCTATAACATTGTGTAAATTTTTTATAGGTTTGTAATTTGAGTTGTTTAAATATTTAAATTCATAATCTGGGAAAACATAATTTAATATATTTATTATATTTGACAAAATATATGTTTTTTCTTTATTATTTAATATATCTTGAATTGTTTTTTTATTCTTAATATCACACTGTTCGCTATTGTAATGTTCGCTATTGTAATGTTCGCTATTACAATGTTCACTATTACAATGTTCACTATTACAATGTTCACTATTACAATTGTTGTTATTATACTTGTCTGTTTCAAAAAGTTCAATTGTAGCTTCGATAAACCTATCATGGGCATCTAATCTTTCTAAAATTAAATTAATGTCATTAAGGTTTTCGATATCTAAGCTTATCATTTTTTTCTTTGGTTTTTGAATTTATTGTCAGGTTTATTAATTTTACACACATTATCATGTATATAAATATATATTTTTTTTTTTTTTTCTAAATGATAAATAAATATATAGAATGAGCTAAAGGATGTATAGAAATTTATTTTTATTATACATAAAGGGATTATTAACAGATATACAAAGTTGAAAACTCGAAGCGTATCACAAAAAATGGGACGAAAAAATGGGGATAAAACAAAGTTCCTCTGCGCCTGGGCCTAGGGTTATTTATAGACAAAACAAAAAATAAAATAAAAACAAAAGAAAACAAAAAATGAATATAAAAAAGATAAATTAAATGAGCAATTGAAAGTGTCAAGATGTATACATTCAATCAACTAGGAATAAAAATATTTAAAAAAAAATAGTAATGACAATAAATAATATATTAAAAAATTGTAAGGCTTTTAATATATGTTTAAAAAAATCTAAAACATTTGAACTTATGATATATAATCAAAAAAAGTATATCGAGGGAAAAACTTATTATTAAAAAGTTTAAGAAAATGTATATACATAGTGAGTGTCAATTTGATAAATAACTATAACCCCATTCAATATTAAAGTTATTGTTTTGTAAATACTTACATATTTTCTAGCATAATATCAAACTGCTATTTGAATATTGTATATCTATCAATAAATATATATATATATATTAACGAAAGGATAGACACGGAACCACATTAATAAATAAGTAAATAGATGAATAAATAGATGAATAAATAGATGAATAAATGGATGAATAAGTAAATGCTTTATTATTACAAAGGTAGTTTCCGTATATTCATAAAATGAGGAACTATAATATATCTGCTTAATTGTAATAATAAAAAATAAATGTGTGTATATTTGCTATAAAATTTGAAAAAAATATTTTTTGCATATTCATAAAATATTCTTAATAATATATTTCTTTTTTATATTTCTGTTCCCAATACAAAAAAAAATAAACGATTTTTTTACATTCTAACAAAACATTCTTTAAAATAAAGGAATGGAAATTTAGTATAAAAAAAAATTAGAATAATCAAAAAAATATATTTGTATATATATATATATGGAAATTTTATGAATTAAAACATAAAAAATAATTTAGGAACTAAAACATATTTTTCGATGCTTTTATTTTAATTATATATAAATTTTTATGGCAAAAAAAAAGAAAGCTTCTTTTATCGGGGCATGCAAACAATGATATATATTTGTTAACAACAAATATGTGTTAGTACCCAATTATATTATCAATGCATATTATATTAATTGTAATTGTTTTTAATTTATTTAATATTATAATTATTGTGTGATAAAACAACAGTATTCTTTCTATTTTTTATATGACCATATTTTATAAATAACGATAAATTAATCCGGATATTTTTTTTATTGATTACTCTTTTACTTTTCAGCTAAAGCCTTAGCGAAGTAGAAGGTACATAAAGTGAAGTAGAAGGTACATAAAGTGAAGTAGAAGGTACATAAAGTGAAGTAGAAGGTACATAAAGTGAAGTAGAAGGTACATAAAGTGAAGTAGAAGGTACATAAAGTGAAGTAGAAGGTACATAAAGTGAAGTAGAAGGTACATAAAGTGAAGTAGAAGGTACATAAAGTGAAGTAGAAGGTACATAAAGTGAAGTAGAAGGTACATAAAGTGAAGTAGAAGGTACATAAAGTGAAGTAGAAGGTACACAAGTATAAGTATGCTATTTACAATTGAGAGGGAATAGAGAAGGATAGTTATTTTTCCTTTCGATTTTCCAAAATATCAAATTTACATTTACAAAATTTTAGCACATAAAAATATGATTATAATTGTTTATAAAATGAATAAACGTTAATACAACATACTAATATGTCACAGTCCCCCTTTTATCACTCTTTAAAAGTATATGTTAATTATGAAAATGAAAGAAGGAAAATTAGGATTTATGAATTTTGTAAAATGCTATACATCTAACAATATGTGGGGGATGAAATGTTATTTTTATAATTCAGTGGTTAAAAGGAATTTTGTTTTTTTCCCAAAAAATTATAAAAATATAATTTTAAATACTGATAAAAAAAACATATACCATTTTTATTATAGTAATGAAATAAATAAGGAAAGAAATGATTTAACAATGAGCATTGATAAAGATGATAAAAATATAGAAAAAAGAAATACCGAATTTAAGAAAAAAAATGAAATAAAATTCAAAAGTGGAAAAAGTTTTTTTCTAGGAATAATTTGTTTTGTTACATCATTATTTTTTTATTGCACACTTCAAAAGGTTCCAGAAGGATATATTTGCTTATTGGAAAATAAAAAAGATAAAACAGTTTTACCATATATATATGATGATTTAATGACATTTTTTTTCAATTCTATAAAATATAATGTTATATTTATGAGAATTATTCCTATTCATAAAAAGTATACAAATATATATGAAACATATGATAAAAAAAAAGTCCGAGTTAAATTAGAAATAAAGCTTAAACCAAAAATTCCATTCGTTCGAGAAATATATAGTTCCTTTGGTGCAAATTATAGTACACATTTTATAAAAAAAGAATTAGATATTGATATAAAAAATGTTATAAAAAATCACAAATTTGACACTTTCATAAATTCAAATAAAAATAAATCTGACCAAATTAATGAAATTGCTGCAGATGATATAATTGATGAAATTGTAGATAGATTTTATGATACTTCTATTTTTTATAAAATAGTTATACTCGATGTTTTGTTATCATTTGAGCCAATAAATGAAGAAAACTAAAATCATTTTATGTTATTATCATCATCTTAAGTATAGTATTATATAATGTTTTATTTGTTTCACTTTTTATACAATCCACAAATATGCTAATT
This sequence comes from Plasmodium berghei ANKA, assembly GCF_900002375.2. Lineage (NCBI taxonomy): Eukaryota > Apicomplexa > Aconoidasida > Haemosporida > Plasmodiidae > Plasmodium > Plasmodium berghei. The sequence goes on from NC_036165.2 coordinate 669,080, forward strand.
TCGTAATGGTATGTTTTATGCTATTATTTTGTAAATTCAATAACTTTTATGTAAATTTTTTTTTTTTTTTCAAAAATCCCAAAATAGTAAATACCGTTTATCAAAGATATGCATAAAATTGTTCAAACACGTATATACCCCATACACACACAACCATATATTTACATGTTGATAAAACAACATATTTGTTTTTTTTTTTTGGTTATCATTTATTTTAATTATAATTTTAATTGTAAAATTACAAAACAAATTAATACTTTGAAATGGTTAGTTAAAAAATAAAATGTAAAATAAATCACAACTTTAAAACATACAATTAATTTTTTTGAGATTGTTTTAAAAACTAAATTAAATTTTTAAATCGAAAAAATATGCAAAAAAGTTGATTTTTAATGTTGTCTAGATCTATAGCGTTTTACATTTTAAAATTATATACATACATAATATCCAAGAAATATTTATATATTTTTTGTATAATTAATTATTATTTTATTCCTAATTGGGAAATGTTTGAAGTTATTTGATATTTAAGTAATTGTGTGTAACACATTTATTTAACTTTAGATTGTTTTCTATTTTCATTTTATCATATAGTTTTTTAATTTAAACGAATATCATTACTTTTTCGAACTTCCAAAAGTAATGGGCCACAAATAACACCTTGTTGTTGTAACTTTTGATGTGAATTATCACAATATGGGAATTTGTTAGATTTCCAACATCTACATATAGATATTTTTGTTGACGTTTTCAATGGAGGGTATACAGTTTCAACATGAACAGCTTTAAAATTTCTCATATTTAATATATCTCCTTTTTTTCGAAAAATATCGATTTGTTTTTCTTTTATCAATCCGTTTCCCATCTTTCTGATTTGTATATAAATATATATATCTATCTTTGTGTGAATATATGTATAAA